>NC_044368.1:17078517-17380816 GCF_007364275.1 Archocentrus centrarchus
AGGTGGGAGAATGGCTGTGAGTGGTCTGCTACTCTCTTCCAGGAAACCCTGATATGCTTTGCCCTGGTCCTACACTGAGAATCATGCATTCCCACTCAGACCGTTCAACATATCTTGCACATGAGTGATGGGATGACAGTCAGGAGTAGATTTTTGGTTTAACTCATGGTAATCCACACAGAGACACAAACTTCTGTCCTTCTTACGCACACAGACTATGGGCAGTGAGTATGGGGATTGGGATTTCTTAATCCATCCTCTGTTCAACAGGTCCTCCAAATACTCCTTTACTTCCTTGTGGAGCGGCTTGGGTACTGAGCTGGATGTGTGTCTCACTGGGGTTGTGTCACTCAGTCTGATTTTTAACTTCAGAGAAGGGATACATCTCACATCATCCTCCTCTTTTGAAAATGAAGCACACTCTTCAGGGAGCATCTTTCTCACCTGCTCCTACTGATTTGGGGTTAGGTGATCAACTGTCACTGGTGGGTCCCATAAATGATGGCTGCATTTGTCCAGCCCCTCATACTTTTTTTGTGTGATGTTCAGGGACTCTGACCATGCTTTCTGTGTTTTCATTAGCAAGAGTCGACTTACAAATGTTTTCAGAAGCACTTGCTGGCCTTATATCTACTGGGGAAATAGCCTTAACTTGCTGCAGTCATCCCAGCACTGTGAGAGGGATGAGAGTGTCATGGCTGCTGCCATTAGTGACCACGGTAACCTCACTGGACCAGTTTCCCTCTGCAGCAAGATGACAGTTTCATTCAGGTTAACCCCCCTCTGCTAATTTTGAGATGTCCTCTGGTTCAAAAAGAACCTCCTGATTTATGGGAAGGGGACCTATCCTAACACTGCACTTAACCTCCCGGGTTTGTCCAGCTGGAATCACTGTTTTTTGTCTCCCAGTTTTCACCATACCCTCCCCATCATTCTCATAACAGTACTGCACTGTGTGGATCAATACATCTTTCTTACGGTCAATAGCGAAGGCTTCTCTAACCACAGCAGGTGTAACTTCTAGATACTGCTCCATTCCATCATTTACAAAATGCTCAATCACATTGCAGCCAATAATCAGTGGCTCTGCTACTCCAGGCTCCTTAGAGACGAGCACCGGCATGAGCAACTCTGGCTGTGGATCTCTAGTCGATCCCAGTCTGAACTTAAGCCCATCCTGCAAAGGGTGTGGATGTCTGGTTTGCTGCTTTGCCAACAAGAACCTCATCCTCACCCAGGAGTTCACTTGTGCCTCTTAACTGGAAAGCAGGACTCCAGTTCTTATCAATAATTGTCATCTGTGAGCCTGTATCCTGTATCCCACAATGCTTGTGTTGCTACTCAAAGTTCTTTCTGAGCTTTAGTTTGGCTTGGTGACGTAGTGTTTTGTGGCTCTTGGATTTCACAATTTCAGCTTCAGCTTCACCATGATTCACCTGACTGCTTTGCATTTCTGTCTGCAGCTCGTTTACTTTGATTGGTTTGTTGCCTGTATTTTTCTTTTGCTTAGATTGTCTTTCTGATTTAACACTAGCTGCTTCATTCATCCTGTCAATGCTTGTTTCATCTGTCACCTGAGGGTCATCAAGATAAGGCTTAAGCTGAAACTTGATATGGTCACTCAAAAGCCCAATACTAATAGACCTCAATAGAGATTTTGAGGAGACTCACCACTGTCTTGTGTTGCAGCTCCTCCAGGTCCATTGCGCTTGCTGTAGCTACGCCCCTGAGCCGTGTTCTCCTGCCAGCATCCAGAAAGTCCTCCAGTGCATGTTTTCATCACGCTGCATGCAATGTTAGTCATCCCAGCGGTGCCTCCAATATTTTGCGCACTTGGACAAAAACATATGAATGCATTAAATTACATTCATATGTGCCCAACCATACTGTTGGTCCCACACGTGTCTCAGACTAGCATTTTTCAGTTCATTTGTCAGTAAATCACTTTGCTCATATACAGGTGACAGGCTGTGAAAAATAACTTCTATCAGTTACTGTTTTTACTGCATGCATATTTTTGTAGATTTACAAGTTGACTTTTTTCCTAGACTTGAAGGCATTGTGTGTTTCTCTCAGCAGTGCTCTCATCTGTACTGGTTGCGTGTATGGCCTAAAAATATTGTTTGGTTTTGATAAAGCTGGTTTGATGTGATTGTTTGCTGTGATTTTTGGCAGAAGAGACTGAGGTTTGGTGAATGCAGTTTGAAAACTGGTCTAAAGTTTTGGGAAAATGGTGAAAGATTACAAGAAGCGACTTGGCAATTAAAAAAACAAAAAAACCCAAACAAATCAAAGCTGGATGAACCACAGAGAATTATCACCAGACTCTGCTGTCACCCTGAGCTCTATAAACGTCATAATTTCATAATGTCTTTCATTATGTTGGATATACAGTATTAATTCACTCAGCACTCCCATCATCCCTGTTTGCAGCCAATGCAGCAGCTGTTTTTTAGTAGGAAAATGCTGATAAATTAATTTTACACTTTTTGCCCAGTGCTAAATGTCAGACAAAATTAGCGACTGGCTGGTGAGGAGAGATTAGTGTTTTTTTGAGGCTGACGTGCCAGGTATTTCTGCCAGGTTTGGTCGAGATCGAAGCCTGAAATAGTTTGAAAATTGAACTCGAGTTTGTCAACTGTCCAGAAACACTCGAAACTCCAAATCATTGCTCATGTTGCTCTGTTTGATCAGTAAGTCGTGCTGGCTAACACGTTTTCTGTTTATAACACCATGATATGCACTTTCTGGGGGGGGGGGGGGGGGGGGTCACAGTTTGTGCCAATGCACTAAAATGGACAGAAATTCAACTAATACTCAGTTCTATATAAAATTATTCATCAACAGTGAATAATCTTTGTGGTACAGTGGAATGGACTGTGCAGATAGAGAAATATGGCAGATTAAAGAGATCTCTTCAGACAGTTATATTTTGGTTTATGATCACATTATGAAATGCACGTGCTGTCCTACTCAGTGAATACAGTGGCTTTATATATAGAAACATCCTCACATCGTGCAGTGTGCTCAGCCTTGAGTAACCTTGTCATTATTTCCAGGAAAATTAAATCTAAGATTATTTTTTTGAAGATGCAAGATTTTTTTTTCATCTATATGTGACTTGCCCCTGCTTGTTTTGCTCAACTTTCACTATGAAGGCAGGTAGGAATGGATGAAAGCACCATCAGAGCTTCTCCATACTATCCCAGCATAACCTGGATGGTTTCCCAGGCGAGCTTGCTTGTCCACCTCCGCTGTGTGGTGAAATCTCGACACAACTTGGATAGAAAGTGGCTTCGAGCCCAGTCAGTGAAAGGCACAGTGCGTCAAGAGGCTCGTGAGCTGATCGATACCAAGCTAATTGGAAAATAGCGGCAGGAAATGTGATAATGTGGCTGTTCACTCTGCTCTTACTCTAACTGCACTTGCCATCCTCTCTTGCCATCTTTCCCCGCTCTCAAGGGTCAGGTCTGGGTTCTTCAATCCAGTGGATTTCTAATAAGGCTGGACCCACCGGTTGGCCTGTGTGAGCACAGCCGTCCTAACTGAGATGCACGTGTATGTAGGAGGGCCGCTGCATGCTTACTAGTGTTTGCACGTCCATGCATGAGATGAGAAAACAGCAAGAGAAGCTGGTAAAATCATGCTCAAAATGTCAGTGCCTGCTGTTTGACGCATCACTGACACGTATCAGTAGCATACAGGCAGGAAGACAATCAGGGTGGCAGACAGAAAAGCACAAAGACCAAAAGAAAGACAGGCAGGAGGGATAATTGGCACACCGAACTTGCAGAGAAGGAGAAGAAAAAAACAAAAAAAATGTGGGGAGAAGAAGGAGTAAATGAAAGAATACAAAACTCCTTTGGAGAAGATCAGTTTTTTCTTAATATAACTGTAATTTCCTTATTTATTTGATGGTTAACTTGCTATTGTCAGTGTCAGTGTAAAAGGATGAAACAATGCTACAATGGCAAGCACAGTTTAATACAAGCCGTCAAAAATGCATATAAGTTTATCAACCCTACAGTTGTATTATGAATACTTAATATCTGAACTACTATCTGAAATGCAGTTTGAGCTCATCCAGCCAATCTCAGTGCCAGCCCACATTACCATATACATCCAGTTGGGAAATCTCATACAGGCCATGGTGTTTAAGGAGTTTTAGTTTGCCTACATTTGCCCCTGCAAGCTGCTTTGCAACCCACTTCCATCCCTGTCAAGCTATGTCTGACTTAATCAATGTCTTATCTATTGTCACTGATGTCTGCGCTATTCAGTATTGGGGGTCTTGCTGCTTCAGGCTCTTCAGGATGTAATAGCTATGGTTCCAAATGAAGCTTAAGTTCAGTAATAAAGATCATCTTCCTGCTTCCTGGGTGTTCGGCTGCTAGTCTGTTCTTGACATCACTTCCATTTTCCTGTGCTGTCAAACTCCAAGCCTCCATGTTCATCTTCACTACCACCAGCATCTAGACTTAGGGGTGTTCTGTCCTAACTCCTATCACTGCTGGAATGGGCCATTGGAATCTAATCGCCAAAGAGCTTGATTGAATTCTGTATCTCAATCAATGCTGTCAAATTTTTCCAAAGGATAAATGGAACAGGGTGAATGGATGGATGGATGGATAGAACTCTCCTTATTGAAATATAAGTCACAGATGGATAATAATCTTCTTTTGACTACAGTGGTCCTGACTAAACTCAGGTTGAAACTGCTTTGATGGAGGGATCGGTCATGTAGCCATACACTTGGGTTAAAATATGTTCATTCTTTAGCATAAAATCACTAACACAAAAGCAAGTTGGTTAGTTGTTAATGTGCTCAAGACTGTCTACATAGCATTTTCAGTTGGTTTATTAGAAAGTTGCATGGTGATATACACATCTTACAATTTCGTATGATGGTGTCCTCAATTTTGGTATCTTAGTAAAGATGACCTGAAATTAGTCAATGCTGCAGATATGCAATTTCCATTATTTACAGAGGCAAGTGTGATGCTAACAAGAATACTAAAAGTTTATTAGGATCCAAAATGCTGTTATTGTAAATGTTGAAGTGAGCAGGTACATAAGAGAAAAGGGTTAAATCAAGCTGAATATAGGCAGGAGAGGAATGCAAGGAGGAGGACTTGGAAAAAAGGATGAGGGTGACTGGAAGTATTGTGTAGGGAGGGGGTGAAAAGAAAGAGTCTCTTGTCCCATTTCAGACTCAGGGGATCCGTGTATGTCACCAGAATGCATTGTACTGCCAGACGTGAGTGACAGTGATGGGCACGGTGGGCCTGGTATCCAGCTTCTACCACTCTTCCCAATTCCCCCAGCCAGACCTTTCTATCCATGTGACAAGATGAGGAGACGTCGTGTCAGCTCAAGTGCGACAGTCTTACTCTCACTCACTCATTCACTCATTCCTTGCCTCTTAAGCTAACCTTTTTGCTCAAGTTTTATGTACTTTTCTTCCATTTTTTTACACCTTATTTCTGTCCTCTCTCTTTTACCCCCTCGTACTTGTCTTTCTGCTTACTGATTTGCTCTTTGACACCTTTCCTGTCTTTAATCCTTTTATTCTCCTGTCCATCCTTTGGTATAGTGCTCTTTCTTCAGTCCTTGGAATAGCTGCTCTGAAGTGGCTGGCACAAAAATAGAGCAGGTGGTCAACACCTGCCTGGTTTCCCAGATTATGGACCATCTCTTTGATAAGCCACCATTTGTCTACATCAAAGACACTGTTTTAGGACATGCTTCAGAGAGGCAGAGGGCACCCCGCAGAGCAGTGCTGTCACCTTTCCTTTTCACCGTCTACACCTTGGATTTCAGCATTAACTCTGGGTCATGACAGCTCTAGATGTTCTCAGGTGGCACCTTTTTGTTGAATCTGTGTGTAAAGATAAAGAGAAGGGTTTTTAGGGCTGATGGAGAGCAGGGTGGGGGATATGATTAATGTTTCCAACAGGTAGGCTTTGGTCCAACAACAAGTCAATTGACAAGAGATTTAATGTAACATAAATAGAGATAAATTGCACTATAACATATTTTTTCTTGTTCCTGGGTAAAATTTGCATTTTCCTGATTGATTAGGCCTCAAAGGTAGAGAAAATCAACATTCTTTTCAAACTTTACTTTTGCCACCAGAACAATGACATCTGTAAAGTAAATTATTTCCCGCTCCTTTTTGCAGATTTTCTCCAAATCCTGAAGGTTTCTAGGTTTGTCGCCAGCTCGTTTTACTGGTTTTCTGTTGGATTAAGGTCCAGGGACTGGCTAGACCTCTCCCTGACCTTAATGTGCTTCTTCTTGAGCCACGTGTGTTTGGTTATTTTGTGGTTATTACCAGAAGATTCACCCACAATAAACTTTCAACACAGTGACTGAGGGAAGGAGGCTCTCGTCCATGATTTTTCTATCTTTGCATATTCCCTCAAGTCATTGCAGTCACCCTTTGCAGAACAAATAATTCTTCCACTGGCATTCTGTCACTCCCTGAATACTCTAAGTGGACTGATGCCAAACAGCTCAGTTTTGAGCTCATCTAACTGTCACGGTGGGGGGGCTGTGTGCAGGAAGGAGTTGGACCCAAATGCAGGATGCCACGCAGACTTAACTAAAACTGCTTTATTTTCAGGAACTCGAATAATACAAAACACAAAAACTCGAAATCTCAACCAAGGAAAAAACAAACCGGAAGCCTGGGAGAAAGAGAAAAACAAAACTCTAAACTAGAAAACACACAGCTAAGGGGGAAACAATGACGACGACGCAACCATGAACAGAGGAAAACTGAGGGCTTAAATACCTTGGGGAAAATGAAGGAAAAGTAAACAGGTGAATCAAATGAACCTAATGACAAAGGGAAAGCAAACTAAACACAAAGCACAGGGAACACGAGACTGTCAAAATAAAACAGGAAGTGACTCAAGGGAACAGAGATGCAGACCTGACACTGAACACAGGGAAACACAAGGAACTAGAAAATCAAACATAACAAAACCCCACAACAGAAGAAAAACCCCAGAACAGACAAATAAAAAGCAGGGGTACATTGCAACTGCAGGGTTTTAAACCATGATGATGGAATGCATTACCAATGATTTTTCTTGGTGACTGTGGTCCCAGTTGCTTTGCTATTATTACAAAGGTCCTCCCATGTATTTCTGTGGTTTTCCCTCATAGTTCTTATGATGACTGATGATGCACAAGACTAGACAGTCTTGCAAAGGGTCCCAGACTGAATGTGACTGACTGGTAATTTTGTCTTTCTTCCAATAATAGCACATTGGTCTTTTCTCACCAAGCTGCTTATTGATGTTCTTGTAGCCCATTCCAGCCTTGTGTATATCAATTAATAACAAAAACCCAAATAGACATGTATGTAATATTTGTTTTGTTTTTTTATTAATTGACCTACACAAAGCGCTGGGCTCTGTGTTGGTCATTTGGCTATTGCTGTATTTGAATTTGGCCTTGAAAGCAGGGCAAACAGCATGTCATTGTAAGCCTTATCTTCACAGAAGGTGTAGTGTGAGTACTGTAGCATGTAAGAAGAGCAGCAGCAGCTCTGATGCACTGCGTTTGTCCACAGAGGAGGATTTCAGGCAGAGCTGTAGGTCATCCATGACTTGGAAGTACAAATAAATTGGTTTCGGTGTTGACAGTTCACAAACCTTCCCCTGCCTAAAACACCTTGCCTTCTTGGTCTTTCTTTAGAAGATTGCTGTGTTTTGCTTTCTTTGTAGATCACACCAAATAATGAGGTGGCAAACATGGAGGGGGGGGGGGGGGGGTAGTATGTTGTGAAAGATCCACTCTTGGTCCAAAAGTGATGGAGATAGTTGAGTGAGTAGTGGTGAAATAGCCGGTGAGTATCTACATCTATTTCACACTTTGGCACACAGGGAGACTTAATATTTGGAGAATTACACTATAGCAATGATAAGATAAGATAAAATAATCCTTTACTTGTCCCACATTGTGGGAAATTTGTGTTGTAAAAAGCAAAGGGACAGCAGAACACTTGGTACAAAAACAAGAATAAATATCTGAGAAAAATGCTTGATACTCTACAACAAAGATCTCTAAACATTTATATACATTTAGTAAAATAAATGATTATTGCACATGACATTTATTGCACTTGTTTGTTTTAGGTGAAATGAGTAAAATAGTAAATAGTAACTAGTCTTCTGTGGGTCAGTGCTGGTTGCAGAGTCTGACAGCAGTAGGAAGGAAGGACCTACGATAATGTTCTCTTACACAATTTGGGTGAAGCAGTTGCTCACTGAAGGAGCTGCCCAGTGCTGCCACAGTCCCATGCATGGGGTGGGAGTCGTTCCCCAGTGTGGATGCCAGTTTGGCTTGCATCCTCTTGTCTCCCATCACCTGCACAGGATCTAAGTGACATCCCAAGACAGAACCAGCCTTCTTTATGATTTTGTTCAGTGTCTTCCTGTCTGCTGTCATAATGAAGGTGAAGTCTACTCTGGCCTTTCTTGTACAGTGCAACAGTATTGTCAGTCCAGTCCAATTTATTTGTGTGAACACCCAGATATTTATAAGAGTCCACTCTCTCAATATGTGCTCCCTGGATGTTCCCTGGAAGGTGTAGGGGCAGAGAGTTTTGGACATATAGTTGACCTAAACGAGGACTAAACAAGAGAGCAGTGCAGAATTGTTAAGGGGGCAGAGCATTAGAAAGGTAACAGCGTCATTAAGAAAGTTAAAAAAAAAAAAAAGACTCATATAAACTCATTGATTTAGATGGGAGGAAGGGACATTTGTGCTTGACAGATGACTTATTTTTCTGCACCACATTTTCTCCATCCGGGCATCAACTTATGTCGACACGTTTAATTACCAAGAATACGACTTAAGAAAGTTCTTGACAGTTTTCCATCAGGGAGAACTGCATTAAGCTTTGTGTTTCCCTTTTCCCTTTTTTTAATCACAGCGTAGCCCTTATCAAGTGGGTTGCGCTTTCAAGCAGTCTCTCCTTTTCTCCTTTGACTATCTCAGCTTGAGCAACACCATTTATTTTGCTGTGAAGACAAGCCAATCTTGTTTTGTGTGTGTGTTCTCTTCCTCAAAAGCCGCCTGGCTTACCTGTATCTCCAGCTTCATCAACCTCCTGATGAAACCCATACTGGCCCTTCTGCTGATAAGGTAAGCCAGGCAACGAGATATATCCATCATTCACCTACTTAACACACACACACACAGTTGCACACACGCTTACCTATGAGTGCGTTTTTGTGTGTGTTGGGGGTGGATTTGCGGGGGTGGGGAGGTTATAACAAGATTAGGATTAGAAATGTGAATGAAATCACACCCTCTGCTGCCACACAAGTAATCAAAAGGCCTCAAACAAAAGAGCAGTTCATTTAGTGCCACTTACTCTTGCTTGGTGGCTTCACAGAATAGCAGTCTCATTATTCTATTAACTGCCCTGCCTCCTCCCCCCACCGTACGCACACATACACACACACAAAAATGCAAAAAAGCTCATAAATTGTGCTGTGGGACTGTTGCCAAAGCAGAGCCCGGGTTCAGCTGGGTAGTTAATCATCTCCTATAGCATGTAATTCATGTAAAAAATGTTTGTTTGTGCTCCAAGAGAGCACAGGACCCCCCTGCCCCAGGCTCCTGTTAGGTATGATGTGGCGCCGTACCTGGGAATAGTAGTTCATGTGCAAAAGGGCCAAAGGTCGCAAGGTGTTTGTAATTGACTCCCTGTGCCAAATAGAAATGAGCGCGGAAGCTAACTCGCAGGCCAGGAAGCGGTTGCCATCACGGTGCTCCTTGGGGGTGGAGTGTTGCCGAGAGTGAATATTAACAGGAATCAGGAGATGAGGGCTAAGTACTCGTGTGTGTGTGTGTGTGTGTGTGTGTGTGTGTGTGTGTGTGTGTGTGTGTGTGTGTGTGTGTGTGTAAGTGTTTATGTTCAGTAGCCTGTCGCTCGTTTGTATGTGGACTGCATTGTTCTGTCTCAGCTGCCAAAATGTGTAAAGGAACAGACCTTTTGACCAACATGCTTCGTGTAAACCCTCAGAGACCTTTGAATGATGCATCTTCTTCTACATCCCCGGCTTGGTTTCCACGGTCAGTGTGTACACAAGGTCATTCAGTTTGTGATCAATAGCTTGTATTGAGCCTACACTCCCCACAACACCCCCTGTTTCTAAAATGGCCGTTAAATCGATGGGAACAAATGAAATTAAGCTCCTGGGCGGCCCCGAGGAGCAAATGATCTTCCTGTGATTAATAACACACTGTAAACGCATCTGCGCCGGGCATATCACATCAGAGAGTGTTTCGTTGCCTCGGACTGTTTTCCTCAGGGTAAGACTAAGAGAATAAAGCTGTGGTAATGGTGTTTATCTGGGGGAACACCATTCAGTAGAACACCGAAACAAGAACAAATGGTTTTGTTTGTACAGATGTACACACGGTACCAGCATATATTATGATTCAGAAGTTTAGAGGTACCAGAAATCCTGTCATATCACAAACTGCTGTATTGTGGGTGGCTTTGTTTATTTTTATTTGTTTAATTGATGGCTTTGAAAATAAGTCTCTACCAACTTAATTAACTGAACACGTTGTGAGAAAATATCAGTGTTTTAGATTAATAAAAGGCAGGATTAGAGAATCAGTGACATCCCCGTATTATACAAGAGCTCTGGCTGCTTAATGCCTCACATTTTCTTGCATTGGACATCCTATAAGTTCAGCAAAAACATCTCCAAAGAATCAGCAATGAACTGATTTGATTTTGGTAGTGAAAGGTTGATATTACCTCACATTTGTCCCATTCTTGTGAACGAACTATAACAGAAATGCCTAGGAGGAATTTTGATACATGTGGCTTAAATGTCAGCTGGAGCTGTCCCACAGGTCACCTAGTGGTAGGCAACCTGTCTCCAAACAATCAGTCCAACTCAGCCTCAACTGCATTATCACAAGGAGATTGCATGTAATTGCCAACTTGACTCTATTCAGTCACAAACTGATAGCAGACTGACTTCGTCTTGCTATCAGTCGACACTACCTGGGTGCACTTTGGTAATGTGTCATCAATGACAGCAGGACATTGGAAAAGAAGGATGGAAAATACCTTTCATTTTATTTGCGGTAATAAATGCTGCTGCCTGTAAACTGCAATTAGCTGCAATAAAACATTCTTCAGTATTTATTTTCTATATCATCATAAATATTATCAAAAATTTCCATGAAATATTGTGATATATCACCTACCCCTAATGTCAACTGTGCACCAACCTACAGCACCAACCACATCGTCAGGTTTGCGGACGACACGACTATGGTCACTAACAATAATGACGGTAACTACAGGAAGGAGGATGTGCCATCTGGACCAGTGGTACAAAATCAACAATCTCTTCTTGAATGTGGAAAAGACCAAAGAGACTGTAGTAGACTTCAGGAAAAGACAATCACAACATCCCCCCCGTTGACCATCAGTGGTACAGCTGTGGAGGGAGTGAGAAGCACAAAACTCCTGAGGGTGCACAACACCACATCGCTGACCAAGAAGGCTCAAGCTCACCTCTACCTTCTCCGCAAATTGAGGAGAGCACTTGTCCCACCTCCCATTATGTGCTCATTGTACCGGGGCAGCTCATTGTACTGGAGGCTGCACAACTTCCTGACAAGAAGATCCTGAAATGCATAGTGAATACAGCCAGCAAGATCATTGCCCCCCCACCCCACCCCCCACCCTCCCTTGTGGACATTTTCAACACCAGCAGAGCCATCAGCACTGCTTGTGACCTCTGCCACCCCTCACACTCTCTCTTCGGCCTCCCGCCTTCAGGGAGGAGGTACCGACGCCTCTGAGCTCGCTCCACCAGACTGTCAAACAGTTTTATTCACCAGGCTGTCAGGAGACTGAACTCTGCCCACTACCTCCCCCCTCTGCCCCCTACCCTGTAACACACTGTAACACACCCACTTACACAAGAACTCTATCTTAGCTGGTTGCACACAAGGACTGGCTACATTCAAATCTTTTATGCTGCTGACTGTCTTTACACTTTAATGCACTTTACTGCAACCACAGTACTGCCATACCTGCTGCTGTTGGTCATTTGCACTACTGTCCATGCATATTTCACAAGCTGTTCTGTTTATGTATTTATTTATATCACTTATATCTATATTACATATCAATGCACATCTCTGTTCCAGTATAGCACTTTTTTATATTTACTGCCACTGTTGTACATAGGTTTGATTTCTGTATAAACCCTGGAGTGCCCTTTTGAGTTTTCTTTACTCTTCTTTTATATTAAGGTGAGAAAGCAACATATTTCGATTCTCCTGTATGTCCTGTACATATAGCTAATTGACAATAAAAATTTTTGAATCTTAAACTTGGACTCAAGGATGAACTAGGCCTTGCAATGGTGGGTTGGTAACTACATCTAATATTTTAGATGTAACTAGAGTACTGATTGACTCTGTTTTCTGTTTGTACACAGTAGGAAACAGATTAAGGATTACCAGCCTTAACATTAGGCTAACTCTGGTATATAACTCTGTTGCTACTGATAATACTTTCATCAGTCTCACTTGTTATTCTTCACACAACTTCCCCAGGTCCAGCACTTGCTGTGTCCTCAGCAGTTGGCGTGCAAAGATAATATATCTTTGATGCTGAAACATATTTGTGCCAACCGTGAGAAATTCCTGCCAAGGCTGAATCAGGCAAAGTCTAGTCGAGCTTAGCTTTTAGAGCTTTTTGGGAAACATGCCTGGTGTGAGATTTGTGGTTTTAAGCATTCCATCATAAATCTTGCTTTTCTATGCTTTTTTTTTTTTTTTTATGTGGTGCTTACAAAACAAGAACTGGACAGAGCATTAGCTGGCCTGCCTTTGGAGAAGGACTTGGGGTGTGAAGCCGACTTATGTTCCTACAACAAAGATTTCAAATCACGATGATTTCAAGAAGAAGTTTAATGTGGAGAACAGCAGTAGAGCCTAATATAATATGTGGACATCGACTGATGAATGCATTCTTGACTGTGGCTTGACATTATGGTATATAAAACGAAGAGCATTGCACTGCCATCTTGATCCCTTGTGCTAAAGCTCCTATAGCAGCTTACATTGCTTATGGAAGAATGGCACTCTTAGGGTACCCATATGGAAAAGAAACTGAAAAAACTTATACTGTATATCAAACTTAAAAAACATGCCATGTTTTGTCAGGTTTTTCTGTTGCTTTTCCCTATGGCAGGTGGTGATGCCTTGTCACCGATGCTGCCTTTAGTGAACCATAAAACTTCACCAATCAGTCTGCATGGCTCACACACTAAATGTCCAGTTTTTAAAACACCATCATCATTATCGTCATTAAAGTCAGAAAAGTCTTTTTCATGTATTTTCACAGGCAATTAATTCTGCCATCGGCTGCAGAGAGAGAAAAGGCAGGTTCACAGGGTTCGGTCCCGTGTGGGTGGAGGGCCACAGCAGTGCATTGGCTGTACCCACTATCCCATGTGTAGTTTGTTTTGCTTTTTCTTTCAGACCTACTGTAGAACCTCTCTCTTTTCACAGCTGCACAGATGGGGTGTGCTCTTTTATTCATAAGGGCTACACTAACTTTGATCTGGCTTTGCATTTGCAGCATGTGTCACAACGAGAGGGAGGGAGGGAAAAGAGCAGGGCGGTTGAAGCAGAGAGGTAGGTTGTCCTACTGGCCTCACATCCTAACTGCTCCCTGTGCCTCTTTTCTATGCTCCTCAGTTCCTCTGGGCCAGTGTGCTTTCTATTATGCATGAGTGTCAAAACCAGTACATCTATGGACTGGCAACAGATACAGAGTGGACATCCAAGCTGTGTGTGTGTGCGTGTGTCTGTGTGTGTGTTTGGGGGAGGGGGTTGATATACAAAAACCAAATGCATAGGATCAACTAGGCATATTTTAACTGCAGTGACAAGTGCCAACTTGAAGCTGCAGGAATTTGAATTTCTGAATGTTCGTGATTGCCACATTAAGCCTTTGTTACAGTTGCCATGGTCATTTGGCATGCTGGTGTGGCTTTTATGCAGTTTTCAGTGATAACAGTGGCATCAAAGAATCCATGGTAACTTTTGGTATTTCTTTTATTTAAAACAGAACTAGACAAAAGTAAGCTTCTCACTTCCAGTCAGCTGCCTTTGGTTTTGCAGACTGAAATAACAACCTTGAGAGAGAACTGTGAGCTGGTTGACATCTCCATTTCCAGCTTACTTCTGTTTTACTTTTTTTATTCTTGTATTCATCTGACTCATAAAAATGAGATCACTTATGATAAATTTGATAACTCCTCATAGAATAAGCCAAGGGTGTGCATTTCTGAGAAATATGGCTCTAAATGCTGAATGCTGTTATGACTATAAGAGCTGAAAAAAATTAGGAATAACACAGACTGCCAAAGATGAACTGTAATTCATTTTAATGGCCAGAAGGTGGCACCTCTTCTGGTTACAGTAAGAGTGCTGATGAGAAAATAAACCAATTGCTCACTACTTCAGAAAACAAAAATATTTTATGGCCCCAATTGGTAATTCAGGTCTTCTTTAATACAGCATAATGCTCATTAATGTAAATTATGATCCCATTTCCAATCAAATAGATAATAAAGCAGTGTTTGCGTCAGGGTCTGACTACGCTATGACTGGCAAGTCTTTGTTTTTTCAGTCAAATCCACCCACCTTTAGGAAACAGAATGGCAACGAGCAAAAATGCTCAGCTAGTGGCTTTAGAACAAATCCATGGGTGATGTCACAGTGACCACATCAATGTTTTACAGGCTATAGGGAAAAACACCCCAGGATTATTTCTGTATTGCAAGATAGAGCCAGTTACCCTTAACATTAGAATATTATTCCTATTGTTAGTACTTTCAATCCATGTGTTTCTGTGTTACTGGGGAAAACAGCTTAGTATCTAATGTCCCTTTTCCATTACAATTGAGTGTTGCCTCAGCAAGGTGGCCTGAAAGTCCTGTGACATCATTTGTCACAACACAAACACAAACGGTCGCTCCGTATAGCTTCCTCTGGATTCTGTTGTCAGCCACCAAGCACAAAAGTGTCTGTGTTGGTCAGTGTGTAGCCATTTCCCTCGTTGCCAGGTTTCAAAGATATTGGGTTTGATTCTTGTGAAGCTACTCACTCTGATGACTCATCTAGTGACATCACTGCGTGGCCAATCAGTGGCAGGCATTCTGTTGAAGTCGCAATTGTAGCTCAACTCAACACACTTGGAACCATGGCCAAGTAGGTACTAAAAAAGTACCTGTTACTATGTGCTAGCACTTAACGGAAAACACTAAAAACCAAGTTGAGTCGGGCTGAGTAGGTAACAGTGGAAAAGCAGCTGGTACTAAGGGGCCCAAAGTGTGCCAAGAAAATATCCCCCACGATGTTACTCCACTACCAGCCTAAACACTTGATATAAGGCAGGGTGCATCCATGCTTTCATGTTATTTACACAAGATTCTGACTCTACCAGACAATGTTTTTCTAATCTTCTCTTGTCCAGTTTTGGTGAATCCATGTGAACTGTAGCCTCAGTTTCCTGTTCTTAGCTGACAGGAGTGTGTTCTTCTGTCTACTTCAAGGTCTGAAATGTGCATTCAGAGATGCTCTTCTGCATTCCTCGGTTGTACTGATTGATTATTTGAGTTAATGTTGCCTTCTAATCAGCTCAAAGCAGTCTGGTCATTCTCCTGTGACCTCTAGCATCAACAAGGCATTTTCACCCAGACAACTACCGCTCACTGGATATTTTCTCTTTTTCAGACCATTCTTTGTAAACCCTAGAGATGGTTGTGTGGGAAAATCCCAGTAGATCAGCAGTTTCTGTAACACGCAGACCAGCCCATCTGGCACCAACAACTATGCTTTGTTCAGAGACACTTAAATCACCTTTCTTCACCATTCTGATGCTCAGTTTTGACCAACATGCCTAAATGCATTGGATTGCTGTCATGTGATTGGCTGACTGATATTTTCATTAGTGAACAATTGAAAAAGCTTTATAAGCATTATAATGCAGGCAGTAGGTTATACTAAAGTAGATAAACCCTCAGTAAATATTCCTCACACCTTTACTCACCCATTTTGTGGGGTTGGAAAGGTGAACCCTCCAAATTCTTTTGATGATGAGTGATGTCTCTATTTTTTTTTTTTTTAATATCAAGTTGACCACATGTTGGAAAGAGAGAACACATAAAGAAAGGTGGGTTGCAAAAAGCCAAGAAGTAAGTATAGATTTATACCTCTGTATTAAATCTATGCCATCTTAACTGCAAACTGTTCTGAAACCCTGCGTTATAACTTATGTTGTAACCCGATGTGCACCTCCCTAGAAATGTAACCACATGTCGCGTCTCATCGCTGCAGCTGCAACTATTGTGATTGGTCCCTTCAGTACCATTTTTTCCCATATATCCAGCTCTTTGTCTGCCACTATTTTTTGAGTTGACTGGTAGGGAAGGGATCAACTCAAAGAGAGAAACTCTGCCACCAGCTACTGTTTTGCCAACTAAATTGCAGATCAGCAGAGGTGTGACATGCACAAGTATAAATGCTGGCAACAGTGTTGGCCACTCTCATAGGCTGTGTGGTAGGCACCATATAGCTTCAGTGTAGAAGTCTAAATTACACTTTTTTCAGTCTGATTTCAGTTATAATTCAGGTAAACAGGCAGGGCAGTGTTGTGTGTAGATGCCCTCATAGTGTGAAAATGAGATTGTGTTAGTTTTAAAGTACCAGTTATTTCTGTGATCATTTACAATACACTCTGTGTGTCTGCCTACCTGTGGTAGGGCCTTAAATGTTTTTCTTCTCTGCTCCAAACCTAAGCCCATTTATTAAGGCGTGTTTATCATTCATTGTGACCTGGGTTAAGTGTCCTGAGAATTATATTTAAGGCTGTGGGTCCCAGTTGGCAATTAAGTACAATTCATTACAGCAGACACACAGCCCTACAGGGGAAAAGGTAAGAGCCATGGCAAAACACTGTGGCAGGCACAGGAGAGAGAAACAAATGAGAGAGGAGGGGAAGTGTGACATTGATATTTTAAAAAGAAAAAAAAACAGGAGGGATATGTGTAGGAGAGAGTGGATGTGAGAAAAGTGACGATTATTTGTGTGGAAGAGGTGTGTGTCCTGGAGAGGAACAGAAGTAAAACAACGAAGAATAAGATTCTTGGCAGAAAAGCTGGGATCGCTGGAAGAAGCTGAGCTGTATTTACCAGAAAGCTTGGTTGCACCCTCACCTGATGGTGTGGTCAGTGAGGGTTGGGGCTCCTCTCAGAGAGAATTTCATGCCTTTCATTTGTTGCATTTTCATGTGGAGGGTGTAAGATGTTCTGGTGTTTTCTTGCCCCGCAGAGTGGTGCCCCAGTGCTGGCAGTCTTTTGAAGATGTGGCCCCCAGCTGCGAAGGGTGGACTCTTCAAAAAGTTTTTTTTTTTTTTTTTTTTTGTTTCTATATGAAACACACTGAAAGCACTTGATCTAACTCAGTTACTCATTTATGCTGTTACTTATGGCAAACCAAATACATATAATCTGGGCACTTGTATTGTTTGCCACTTGGTAGGATTGATTTAACTGTCCTCAAGTATTATTAGGTAGCGTACAGTGAAGAGAGATGAGAAACATATACTGTAGAGGAAGACGCGCAGTAAACGGCCACAGATCAGATGCGAAACGCCTGTACTGCAGAGATGTGGCATACATAGTCATCCACTGAACCACCCTGGTGCCCAACTATCCTCAGTTTTATCCTTTGTCATTAAGGCAACACTCTGATTTGGCCCTGTTATTGTTTTATAACACTTTTGTAAAAAATCTACAATTGCTTGGTGTAATCTCACAAAGTCAGATTTACTGAGCATTCAGAATATAATGTGCCACGCTTTCTGAGTCTTACACCGTGAGCTTTATTTATTAGTCATGGCTGCCTGGAAGCATACTTCCTGTCATTTAAGATGCACTTTGTACATTTAGCATTTGGGGAGGTTATCCACCATGCCGTGTTCATATTACAGGAAACTCACTGGTAACTATTGTGTTGGAAATTATCTTCTCAGCTTTACTTTCTTGACGTGACTTGAGCCAACATTGTAAAAATCTTGCATGGGCAACAAATATTCACATGAAGTTTAAAATCCACCCGCACTCTGGAGCTTAATAGATGGAACAGAAGGGAATGCATTTTAGACTGATCAAGTGCAAGTACTGCTAATGCTCTCAAATATAAATAGAATTTGAATGCTTTTAATGTGGAAGACATTTAATAGTAAAGAAAATAATATAAATAAAGCTACGCTCCAAGTGTGCATTTGATTCTAAGTAATAAACAAAAACAAAAAACCTGTACCTATTGTTAATTTCATTATTAACAACCCCCCCTGCTACTGAACTGACCAGATCAATATCCCAGAAGTTTAATTGACTTGATGCTAAACTCTGATTAAAAAGTGTTTCTTTTATTTATTTTTGAGCAGTCTATATCCATATATAGATATGTGGCCTGCTTCTCATTGTGTTGCCGATTGCCAACAACCATGAGCACACAACCTGCACTGTGCCCGTCAGCCTGCACCTGACTGGATGTGGTACACGGCTCTGTGTGAGGTTAGCGGTACCAGAGACATCTTAAAGGGGGTGCTGGCAGACAGTACTGTGCAAAAGTCTTAAGCCTCGTTTCATTTCTTTACATTTTTTTTGGGGGGAAATATATGAGGCAGAAACAGAGTTTTTACAATTCTAACTAGCTTGAAAGTCAATATTTGATATGATCAAATAATAACTTTGACCAAAGAATAACTTTGACCTAGCCTGAACTCTCTCAGGCAGCTTTCTTGTCATGTCTTTAAGTAGTCTTCAGGAATAGTTCTCCAGGTTTCTTGAAGGACATTCAAATCTCTTCTTCAGCTGTTGGCTTCCTTTTGTTCGGTTCTCTCTCTGCTTCAATGTCACGTGCAGGCTCTGGTTAGAACAACACAGTCATGTGTTGTTCTAACCAGAGCCTTCCATTTTGTGTCTTCCTATTCGGGTATGCTTTTACTGCATGTGTGGTGTGTTTAGGATCGCTGTCATGTTGAAAAATGAAGCCACTGCCAATCACACTGTAGCACTTGTGCCGCTACAGTAGCCCCAACACATGCACCGGGACACAATGTTTCTGTTCACTGCACGTCTCTTTATTTATCCAGTATAGATTTTGTACTGTTCACATTTAATACAAGGTTTGTCCGGCCAGCTTTAGTCCACTTGTTGCTGCTTCTCTCCTACCAGGTCCAGCCTCCTTCTGCCACACATCCGTCCCACTGCAGCTGAGCCATAAAACCCAACCCTCCAACACACACCCCCATCACCAGACTTAGGCCGGGGAGCCATTCAACCTAACCTAACCTACTATGGGGCTACACCATAGCTCTTGCGATGACTCTTCTATCACTCCCATCTCCAGCATAGCGGCCAAATCCTTCTGAGCGATGCGTCTTTTGTGTTCAGGCAACCTATAGGACAGCTAGTAACAAAGTGCCTAAAGATACAAATTAATATTTGTTCAGGCTCATCCCTTGAGTTAGGTACTTTGTATATGCTTGAATGAGTCAGAGTTAAGTGGCTTAACAAGGACTGGACTGAAAATGAGTGAAAAAGGAGCCAATGTCCAAAAAAAGTCTGGCCCCTTGGAAGCAAAATATAAAGAAATGAGGGGTGGCTTAAGACTTTTGCACAGTACTGTATATTTTTCAGAAGCTTGCAATTACAGAGCCAAGTTCGCACATTTCCTGTTTGAATGTGCGCTCACTGCTTTTCACCTGCTGTGATAACTTTGATTGGCAGCTCAAGTTCTTGTAAGGGAGATAACTTAATGAAAAAAAAAGAGCTAATTTTATAAAACCAGTAAAAACATCTGATCAAAATGAAAAAAGTAATAAAGTGTGCAAAACAAAGTGTAGAAGGTATATACCCAAATTCACATGACTTATATGCAATGGCAGTTGAATTCTATAGTCACAGCTGCTGTTAAAGGGGACTTATTATGCTGTTTCCCAGCTCATTATTTTTATTCTTAGACTCTACTGGTGTGACTCTTTGCATGTTTCACAGTTCAATACAGTCTTGTACTGAGCCTTTGTGCAACCCTTTCAGTTCATCCACTGTCTGAGACAAGCCACTTTAACTCTCTTCCCCCTCCTGTGAAGCCAACTTTCTTCTAATTGGCTGGCCCCAGCAAACAGAAGGTTTGAACAGCAGGTGGGTGGTGCTAGTCATGTTTAATATGAGCATTAAGCACTGTCATAGTATACATACAGTACAACAGAAATCAGGGAAAAGCAGAACTTGAAATTAATGTTGCCTTTTTATGTAGTGTATCACATTGAAACCAATGGCCCAAAACAGTCTGATGCACTCTTCCTAGATTCACTCTAAGAATACACATAACATGAATGCTATTTATTTTGCTCACAGTAAAACCAATATAATTGAGCTCCCTTTGGAATCTGAGTTGCATTGTAACTCAGGCATTTTACTGCAGTATTTCTACACAAACGTAAACAAAACATTAAAATGAAGAAAAATCTTAATTCAATATGAGCCTTGTTCATCTATTTATTTCGCAAAGTTTTAGTCAATTATTTGAACGCTCCATTGATCTCATTGTAAACAGACTTCAGCGTCTTCATTCTTTGTCATAAAGACATTTTTTTTTTCTCTGAAGTGCTGTTGTTGTAAAACTTATTTACTGAGCATCCCTCTTCAGATTTTTCAAAGGCTCTTTTGTGTAAATATGAGAGGGAAATGTTCTGATAGCTGCATGCATTAGCGACACAAAAATCACATCTCACTGTACATTTAACAAATGATGTGCTGTTTGGACTTTAAATACCAGTTTTGCACCTCTACCACCCCCCTTTCTCCCTTTTCTCTGCCTCGCCTTTCTTCAGTCTCTCCTCGTCATAATTATTCATTCATTCAGCTTCCTCATTGCATGTGCATTGGCTAAGTGGTGCAGTAATCAGTTTTCTGATGAAAGACTTTTGTCCCCTGTAATCCAAAAGAGCATATGCCAGGTCTGACTCTGGGTCTTTTCATACTGAGGCTAAAGAGGCTGTGCCTCTAGAGGCTTAGTATTCTTAATCTGAATGGCTTTTTGCATTTGCTCATTTTCTGCTGTCACCATCAACACTGCACGTGCGCTCAACAAGAAGCTCACAGTGCTTAAACACCGTTCCTGCTTTTTATTTATTTTTTGTTCACTACAGGTTAATGGTAAAAAGACGTTTTCTGCTTAAAGTGTACAGCTGATATTGTAGCAAAGGCTTAATAATTCATTTCTACTTTTGTTGTTTAGTTTAGTAAGTACTCAACTAATAAGCTTAATAGCAGCAGTGCTCTGTGAGCCTGCACTCAAAAACAGAGGTGTCCTCCGTTGAATTTTAGTGTGCTTGCATGCCAGCATTGATAATTAGCATTAAAAACAAAGTACAACTGAGGACAAGGCCCCCTCCCCTTGCAAAATCTCTGTCAATGATGCTGGAGATCTGCTGCCTTCCCAACTTTTATGCTTCCAGGTTGTTTACCTGCTGCTGCTCTGACTCTGGGGCAAGCGCACTTTTTTTCTGCTTCCTCCTGCTTCTCTCTGACACAGCCTCTCCAGCACAGCCCGGTGCAAACTGGGTCTTTCCCTTTTCGTCTCTTCTTTTAGAAACAGCTAGTTCAATGCCTCTTCTTGTCTTCCTTACCTCACCTCTCTAGGTGGATAGGGCGGGTAAGTAGAGAATAAAAGAGTTTCCACCATATAAAAAAAAGTAATATAAAAAAGATGCATTCATAGGACTATACTTTTTATAGGAATACTATGTATTTTTTGAGAACCAAAATATTAAAAGACTAAAGGGCTCAGGGTGTCTGTGATTCCTGATCAACACTGATTAATTTCTATTTTAATCACACATAAATGCTCCATAGTTTTATTACAAACACAGTAATAGGGTTAATGTGCATATTTGTCAATCAGACTTAAATAAAGCAAAAAAACACAATTAAAAAAGATTGAGTAATTTTATGGATTTAAAACACATTAGGTTTATTAGCACTCTTATATAATGTAAGTATGTAATAAACTTAATGTAATGCATATTACATTACTTGTATTAAAACTGTGGAATCCAAATGGATGGATGGAAAAAATGTAGATGTGACAAACTCATAATGAAAAACTGCACCATCATGGTGGCACTACAGGAAAAGTACTTTCTGAATTATAGAATATTTCATGGATTAAAAAAGCTATTTGACTTTTGCTTGCTCTGTTTCCTGATATATTGAAACTGAAGATCCTCAAGAACACGTGCTGCATACTGTAGTTTGTATATTGGTGGCTGTCACTGATGGCATTGATGTTTGGGAAGAAACTGTCCAGTCATTAAATTGTTACTGTATTCCTGTCATGTACATACCTGCAAAAGGCTGACATGGCAGAGCAGACATGTCTAATAGGTGTGCTTTTTAAATAGAAACAGTTAGTACACCATTAATGGTGTCTCCAGTTGTCAGAAATGTCTCAGGCTTGTTGTTTACCTCTGTGCAAAGTGTGGATAGCTATTATTAGTCAGTGCTGTTGATTCTGCAGTTCTATATTCACCTCTCCAGGCTCCACTTGCTGCTCCCGCGGCTGCCACACATCACTTCAAGAATCTGATGAACTGTACCAACCTCAGATTAACCTCTAGCCCTGTCTTTCTTTTTCTGCAATCCCAGACCGTCACTGGAGGTGAGACATTCACTCACACGCTTGGCACATGGGAACCAATGCGCACAAAAAAGCTATGCCTACACAATCTCACACACACGTGCACACACGCACACACACATGCACAGGAAAATGAAGTTCCTTCATTGACAGGGTTATAGAGAGGTTTAAAATCCACCTGCCCTCCACTGTCAGACAGGCCCTGCTGTGTCTGGAGTTTAATAGACTCAGGCAGATAGCTCTTGGAACAGAAAGGAATATGTTTTAGGATATTCAAGTGCAATGGTGCACTGGTAAAAGAATTTGGACTCTTATTGTGGAAGACATTTAACAGTAAAGAAAATCATAAAAAAGACAATGTACATTAATCTGAGTTAAAAAACTGCTCAAAAACACTAAAGGATCACTTTGAAAACACATCAGATCTCAATGAAAAAAAAATTATGCTGGATATCTACAGTATACTGATATGGACTGGGTATTGTGTTAGGAATGAAACGATGCCACATCGTTTGATGAAAATGATCAACCTGCAGAGGGCTGAATTCAAAGACACTCTGAAAATCAAAGTGAAAAAAATATGCAGCAGGCTAGAACATTTTGCCAAAATTTCATTGCAGCAACTCAAAATGGTACTCAGTAGTTGTCATGCTGAACAATGTTACAGGCAGCATAACGTTCTCTGTGGCTTCTCCAGACCCTTTTCACGTGCTCAATGTGAACCTGCTGTCATCTGTGAAAAGCACGGGCACCAGTGGTGGACCTGCCAATTCTGGTATTCTATAGCAAATGCCAGTCGGGCTCCACGGTGCTGGGCAGTGAGCACAGGGCCCACTAGAGGATGTCAGGCCCTCAGGCCACTCTCATGAGGTCTGTTTCTGATTGTTTGGTCAGAGACATTCACACCGGTGGCTGCTGGAGGTCATTTTGTAGCTCTGGCAGTGCTCATCATGTACCCTCTTGCACAAAGGAGCAGATACTGGTCCTGCTGATGGGTGAGGGACCTTCTATGGCCCTGTCCAGCTCTCCTCATGGTACCAGTAGTGACACTGACCCTAGCCAAATGCAAAACTAGTGAAAAAAACAGTCAGAAAAGATGAGGAGGGAAAAGTATCAGTGGCCTCCACCTGTAAAACCATTCCCGTTTTGGGGGTTGTGTCATTGTTCCCCCTCCAGTGCACCACTTGTTAATTTCATTAAGAGCAAAGCAGCTGAAACTGATTAACAACACCCTCTGCTACTGACTAGATCAATATCTCAGAAGTTTAAGTGACTTGATGCTATACTCTGATTAAAAAGTGTTATAAAAAAGATCAAGATCAAACACTTGTCTTTTTTATTTTCTTTACTATTAAATGTTTTCCACAATAAGTGTGTTGAAATTCTATTTATATTTGAGAGAATTACCAGTACTTGCACTTGAATAACCAATAAGATATTCCCTTCAGTTCCAAGAGCTATCTGCCTGAATCTATTAAACTCCAGACTTAGCAGGGCCTGTCTGACAGAGGAGGGCAGAAAAACGTCATGTGAGTATTTGTTGCCCATGCAGGGTTTTTACAGTGTTGGCTGAATTAAAATCAAGAAGATAAAGCTGAATTGATCATTTCCAGTACAATGGCTATCAGTGCACTTCCTGCAATATCAACACAACATACTGGATACCCTCCCCAAATACTAAATGTGCAAAGTGCATCTTAAATGACAGGAAGTGTGCTTCCAGGCAGCCATGACTAATAAATAATGTGCACAGCGCCAGACTCTAAATGCTCAGTAAATCTGACTTTATGTCAAGCAATTGTAGATTTTTTAAAAAAAGCATTATAAAACAGTGATGGAAAAAATCAGAGTGTTACCTTAAAAACAAAGGACAAAAATTGAGGACACCATTGGGACGTGCTCCTAATGAGATGGTAGATGGTGTCCTGGGGAATCTCCTCCTAGATCTGGAGCAGGGCATCACTGAGCTCCTGGACACTCTTAAGTGCAGCCTGGCTACATTGGATGGACTGAAACATAATGTCCCAGAGGAGTTCTATTGGATTTAGTTCAGCTGAGCGTGGGGGTCAGTCAGTGCTATCAATTCCTTCATCCTCCAGGAACTGCCTGCATAGGTCACCACATGAGGCCAGGCACTGACAGGAGGAACCCAGGACCCACTGCACCAGCGTAGGGTCTGACAATGGGTCCAAGGATTTCATTCTGATACCTAATGGCAGTCAGGGTGCCATTGGCTAGCCTGTAGAGGTCTGTGCATCCCTCCATGGATATGCCTCCTCAGACCATCACTGACCCACCACCAAACTGGTTGTGCTGAACGATGTTACAGACAACGTAATGTTCTCCACAGCTTCTCCAGACCCTTTTATATCTGTCACATGTGCTCAGGTGGAACCTGCTGTCATCTTTGAAAAGCACGGACACCAGTCGTGGACCTGCCAGTTCTGGTATTCTATGGCAAATGCCAATCAGGCTCCACAGTGCCAGGCAGTATGCACAGGGCCTGACTCGGACTGACTGAAATCGCTTTCAGACAGACTGGCGAAAATTTGCAAACAATTGCTGTCTGATTTATCAACACAAACAGCCAGCACATTACAATCAATCTGAGTCAGTCTGCACCGATGAGCACAAATCATTTGTGAAGTGTCGCTTTGCAATAGGTGACTCAACTTAACTGGTTGCCAGTTGTTTGCATTCTGGTTATATTCCCATATAAAAGCAAAGCTGCTGAGTGTTACTTATATCATTTTGCTGTCCTGCAGCAAGTACGTCACAATTTGTGGAGGAATTTCTCAATTTCTTTTTCAAATCTATCTATGTATGTATGGCAACAGATTTGTGATTTTCACTCATTTATCACAGTTAATTTGCCCCATTATCACATATACATTGCGTCTAATTGTCAACTTGACCCCATTTGATTGCAAAATGATAGACTGATAGCAGACTGACTTCAGGAAGCCAACTGACTGCGAGTGGTTGCAGACCTGGTCCTGGTCTTCAAAGCAACCATTTCAAAGGCAAGACTGCAAGTTCATCGCACACAGTTGCAATAATTTTGGTGACTGTGACTGTAGCATTAAAAAAGCTTTAGCAAGATTCTTGTCTCACCCTAGGTCCTAAAATTGTTCCTTCTCCATATCCACAGTATATTGTTTTGCACTTTAAGCAAAAGAAACCTTTGGCTGGGCCAATGCAAAGCTCAAGAGATCTCATGTTTCATTTGCTCCAACAACTTAAGTCCAGGCCCACTCCCCTACAAACCAATATCCACCAGGCTTTGCCACATCTCCTTCGAGTATGAAGCTGAGTGGAGAGTGGGTATCAGCAGAAGTTTCCCATCTTACGTAATTGTACAGCCTTAGTTTAAGATATCTGTTTAAAATCTTTATTAAGAGAAACTTATGTGTTCTTTCAACTGTGTTGAATTATAAGAATCACAGCTGCGACCAAGGCTCAAGCAGCTTTAGCACTGAACTTCAAGCTTTTGAACAATTCATTATCTTCAGATATCTCATTTTCAACACATATATCCATTTCTGAGATATGGAAAAATAGAGTTGTTTCATGCCAATTCTGATGCAATGTGCTGAATGAAATTCGATGATCACCTCAAGACTTTTCCTTCAACTGTTTCATTCATCCCAAAATGTGCACTCTGTTCTTGTTAACCAAACGCACTGGAAGCTACATACTTCAATAGACAGTTGTGGACAATTGTAACAACAGCAATTAGTCTTAAAGCAGAGTGTCCTGTGCCAGGCACAGTAATGTCTTTGTGCTAACCTGGCTGCTGGCTGCAGCTTCAGATTTAACAGAGAAGCAGGAGAGTTTACTCATCTAAACAACAGCCAGAGTTTAAACTTCAAATAAAAAACTAAAATTAAATTATCAATATTAAAAAGCCCCATTTATGTTAAAAAAAAACTATGCACCTCGATACCCTTTCTCAGAAGTTTCATTAACTCCCCGTAAATGCTGTACCAAAAATAATACTAAAACTACATGATTGGTATTGCAGCTGACAGTGGCTCATATCATGTTAAATCTTTGTGTTAAATCTAATGGAAAACTACTGAGCCAAAACCAAATGTTTATAGAACTTTGTAACTTCTCACTGTAACTCTTTCAAGCCTCGCAAATGAACTGTAAAAAGGGAACTCTCTGATGGCTTTGCATGAAATATTCTCTTTATCCATTTTAGTTTTCAAGGATCACCTTTACTGTTTTTATCTGAACCTTAAATCTGCTCCTTTGTAGCAGTTCAGCAGTTAGAAGCCAGCACCTCTGCTAAATGCATAATAGGACAGGACGTTTTTCGTGCCCGAAAAAAAAAAAAAAAAAAAAAAAAAACTGCTTGCACTTTGAGATGAGTAGATAACCTTCACACACACCAAAGGTGATTTGGAATTGTCTAAACTTCAAAGGTGTGTGATGAGTATTTGGTTTCACTCGTGTAGCGGGTGTTTTGAGGCAAGAGGAGCCCATGTGACTTTTTATTTTGTCAATAGTGCCATTTCAGTTTCTGGAATATTCCTTTGGTAGATGCTGAAAACCTTCCTCAAGGACTCCTAGCATTTGCTAAACCTAGCATGCATCAAGGCAAGACATGAAATGGGATTAGATCCACTTCATAATTGTCCCCTACAATGAAATCAGGAGAGACGCTATGGATCAACCCTGGTCTGTTCAGCCAAATGTCACCCACAATATCTTGGATACCAGTGATTAGATTTTAATAAAATTTGCGTAGCTAGAGGGGGCTGAAGGCTGTCATTGCTTCATTGTGGCATTTTACAAATTACAGTGACTAAAACAGGAGCGGAGAGGAACAAAAATGACATGATGTTCATCTCATGCACAGTACCTTCAGTCCTGTTGAACAAGTAAACAAGAGATAAAGACAGTAACTATTGAACTGGCAAGTTGCAGCTATTAACCCATTAATTGTAATACGAATAGTCTGTTTATTAAACACTATATCAGATTAAGTCATAAGCAACTCTGTCTATAGTATATTAAATATTAACAGTATAAGCAAAAAAAAAAGCATATTGTGCAACTACAGACATGGGCCACTTAATTAGGTTAACTTGTTCAATAGCCTGTCAACACAAATATCTGATCAGCCAATCATGTGGCAGCAACACAGTGCATTTAGGCATGTAGAAAAGGTCAAGACGACCTGAAGTTCAGATCGATCATCAAAATGGGGAAGAAATGTGATTTAAGTAACTGAATGTGGGATGGATCACCATAAACTGGAATTTTCCTACACAACCATCTCTAGAGTTCACAGAAAATGGGCCAACAAAAGAGAACATGTCTAATGAAACAGCTTCCAGTGATAGGAAAGTAACAGTAACTAAAATAACCACTTGTTACATCCACTATATGCACTAGTTGTATCTCTGCATGCAGAATCAGGGTCAGAATTTGACAGGTTCAGGCTGCTGCTGGTGGTGTAATGATACACTTTGAGCTCCTTAGTACAAGCTGAGCATCATTTAAACGCCACACAACTATGTGTACCCAACTTCAATGGCTGTTTCCAGCAATCATCTCAAAATGTTTTTTTAAACATGACAATGAGATCACTGTACTTAAATGGCCTCCACAGTCACCAGATTTCAATCCAATAACAATAACAATAACAGTACTAGCAAGGTGTACCTAATAATGTGTCTGATATGTGTATATTCAAATTTAAATACAACAGGCAATATGTGTGGACCTATATTTATATACAGTATATCAGGATAGAAGAGAAATATAGCAGCAGCTGAATAAAAGGGATTTTCTGTCAGAACAGCCTCAGTTCTTTGTTGTATGGATTCCATTAGATGTTGGAAGCTTTGAGACTGGGCTTCATGATGACATGAGTGTATCACTCAATTTCTATAGATTTGTCAGCAGTACATTCATGCTGCCAATCTCCCATTCTGCCACGTGGAACAGATTTATTTGTTGTGAATGTGAAAGCCACTGAAGTCCACTTCATTGTCTTTGTCATGAAACCACTTTGAGATGTGTGACGTGGTGCTCTGTCAAACTGGAAATAGCCATCTGGAGATGGTAACTTGTGAAACCCAAGCAGGTGCCAAGAAAACATTCCCCACGCCTTCACACCATCACCACCACCGGCTGAGTTCCCGTTGTCTCGCTGACCTCTTATCAGCGAGGTGGTTTCGGACTGTGGTGCTTGGAAATTCCAGCAGTTTCAGAAGTACTCACATCAACACCAACACCGATACCGACTCTCTCCCCGTTATGTTGTTTGACGTGAACATTAACTGAACTGAACCTCAGTTCAGCTCCCCGCTGAGGCTCAAAGATCCTGGCAGCAGAACTGAAGCTCCTGTGGGACGTAGATCTGAGCGAGAGATGACCAAGCTAATTGTTTTCAACGGGCCTTGCGAGCTGCTATGACCAGCTCACAGAAAGGGGTTGTGACCTCTTGCCAGTGTCCGGGCATGTGTTAAAAGCCTTCCCACAGTGCAACACGCCCCGGACTAATTTCACACCCTTTTCATTGTGAAGGAGCCCAGCTGCGCTCGTGTACATTTAAGTTCGCTATATTGCTGTGCAATTGAGTTTGCAGATACTCGCACTCTGTTTGCCTTTTTTCCTTGCATGTAGCGCGCACATGTCCCTGTGTATTCCTTTTTTTCTATATGAATTTGTATCTGGGTTTAGGTTTGTCATCCTTGCACGGTGGCCTACAATAAAGGCAGCTATGCCTTTCAGTATGATTTGTGTCGCACAGCAGATTCCTCTTAGTGAAGAGCATTTTCCACATGCCCGCTTCTCTCTCCACTCTCGCTGGGTGAACGTCTCACTAATCCAATTTAGAACTAGGAAAACAGATTTCTGTCGTGCAGCGCCACTGACGAAACAGTCTTTCTATACTGTGTCTTTTATAGTCATAAAGTGGGGTATGAAGCTCATAGTCAGGGGATAGTTATGTATCATTTTAAAAGTGAATATATGCACATACATAAGCACAGTGTTTCAGTTACTCTCTCCAGTGTTATCATTGGGTCGTATAGAAAATCTGATTGTGACACACTGCATCAGTCTGTTATACAGTCTGTTATACAGTCTATCACCTCTTTCAGGGTTTTGTCTGCGGTGTGGCTTGGGTTGTTTTATTAACTTTTTCATATTTTAAGATAGTTTTACATTATTTCCACCTGACATGCTTGTTTTATGCTTTCCACTCTTTTACTCCTCACTTAGTAGCAGGGGCATGTCCAAAGGGCATGACTTGGGGTGGCATTTACCACTCGTAAAATATGACTGGCTCCCCCACGACCAGTACCATTGGACTGCAATACTGTTAGGCTTACAATCAACACTATTGATTGAGAGTACGATAGGTCCATTAGGAAAGGAACTTTTTTACATTTACTCAAACACTTTGCTAATGCACAGGTTTAATATATGTATAGTACCAGGCAAAAGTTTGAATACACTAACCCATGGGTGAGTGTGTCCAAACTTTTGACTGGCACTGCATATAATATATAACCTGTGCATTATTAAGATAAGATAAGATAAGATAAAACTTTAATGATCCCACGACGGGGAAATTTGTGCATTACAGCAGCTCAATACAGAGAAAAAATGAAAAGGATGAGTAAGAACAAATAACTAAACTAAAAACTAAAACTAAAATTCAATAGAATAAAATAAAATAGCAAAAAACTATACACATATACATAAGCACTATATACATAAATATATATATATATATATATATATATATATATATATATATATATATATATATATATATATATATATATATATATATATATATATATATATATATATATATATATATATATTTACATATACACACATATACACACACGTCAAACACTATATACAGATATCAAAATATTATATACATTTGTAGCCGGTAAGGTACACAGCATACACGGTATGCATTATATGGGTGAGTGTAATAAATAAAATGTATCTGACTGTATGGATAAAGTGATGGCAGTGTAGGTAAAGTGTCCAAGTGACTCAAGACATTATGATGTGTTATACAGTCTAACTACTGTTGGGATTAGACTGGGATTTATACTTAAGCTATTTAAGTATAAAGTTTTACTTATGTCTAACAGTCTAAATAATTTTTTCCTACTTCCCACAATTGACAATTGCCTGCCTGAAAATCATGCCCACTGTTTTCTACACCAATTTTCTCCACTAATTTTATTTCTGATTAAATACTGTGATCACTCTCCTGTGCCATCCCATTTTAAAAAATCATGGAAAATTCCCCTGCTTTGGCAGCAGAGCAGTGAATGCAAAAACACCACCAGTTTCCCAGAGGTTTGCTGTGCTGTGGATGCTCCTGTTGTCTTTCTGCCTATGTTTCCATTTAACTGTTTGTCCGTGTACTCGAGTTACAATGAATGACAAATTGACAAACTGGTAACTTGCAACAGTCATGATGATCCAAGAGGTAATCCTTGATTGTGTTTTACTGCTGCTTTTCTAGATACTCAGTCTCACACATGCAAACAAACCATTATGTGTGGACTGATAGCCCAGTGACGAGCTGGCAAATATCCACAGAGGTAGATCCCTAATGCAGACAAAAAGCTGTTCCAGTTGGTTAATTTGTGTTTGTTGCTAATCAGGCTTGATAACCAACTCTTCAAACAATTCATATGAAAAGCTCATTCTTTTTTTTTTTTTAGAAAGCTTTGGGGAGCTTGTGCAAGTCTTTCAATTCCTCAGTTGTTAAAACCGACACATTTCAACATGTGCAAGCAAACAGTCTCCGTTTCTGGTTTGTGTCACGGTTTTCACGGTCTCGCTACTGCTTACTGAGGAGTTGGCGAATGTTTGCATCTTCCATGCAAACTATGGGCAACCATGGCAACAAGAGGTTTTTGGTGCAGCAATGTATACCTCTTTGCAACCAATTTCATCTGGTGACAGCCAGCCACCTCAGTAACTGCTTGCCAACCAATGGAGGAATACAAAATTTTCCCTAGGAACAAATGGGTACCATATCAAACATCCACAGATGTAGATATTTGCCATGGGGTCCCTGATTGGGGGGGTTTAGCAATCAGTTTCACAGTGACTGCCAGCAATGACTTGCAACCGGTTGTGGAATAGACATTTTTCTCTAGCGACCGGTGGCTGCCATGCAGTCACAAACCAGTCTCTAGGCCTGTGTGACCGGGGCTTAAAAAATCTTCTCAGACTATAGTAATCTTCATCACTAGTTGTTACATTCCCTTCAAAAAATGTAAAGAGTTTACATCAGGCTTACTATGCTGCTTCCAGGTCCTGACCTCTGGCTTCCACCCTTACCTACTATTGGCTCTTGCTGAGTCCTGCAGCCAATGGATGCTCTGCAGGGCCTACGTAAGTTGACTGTTGCTACACTTCAGAGCCTTTGGCCATTTTTTTTTTTTTTTTGTGGTTGGAGGACCATGTGCTTTTGAGTGTGCACCACTGCTCTCGGCTTTTGTGAGGTTTCTTATGTTTCTGGTCATCTTGTTTTTTTTTCAGTTGTTAACCTTGATTGATTTGTCCTTCGGTTTTCTTTTGTCTTCTGTTATAGTGCCTCGAGGAAGCTTGTAGGGGAGAGCTGCCCTTTTCTTTTGGGAGTCTCCTTTTTCTCCTGTTTTGCTTGGTTGTTCGGAAGCTCAGGTGTAGGTTTGTAATCTTTTTGTTAACTAAATTAATTACTTGACGGGGTTTTATTTTAAGTTGGGGTTGTTTTGTTTGTTGTGTTGGCCTTGGCACTTCCTGAAATTAAGTTGACATCTTGGCAATAAAACTTTTCAAAGTAACCCAAAGAGCCTCCTCACGTTCCTCCATCCAGCATTACTTTACTCCCCTCACCCCTAGACCATGTTGGGGATGTAATACTAGTAAATTAACCTTTTTGAGGAAAATCTGTTTAGTGCTTTAGTCACCAGTTTTCAACCACTTGCAGTACTATGGAGTAAAGTTTTCTGTCTTACCTTCAGGCAAACACGAAGAAGCGATTTGTCCAAAATACATTCATTACAGCAGGCGGCTGAAATCACATTTATTATTAATTTTTGGAATTTCATGCAAGTGCTAAATAAATGATTCAAATATTTAGAAATCAATGAAACTATGCATGTGAGTGATACATTAAATACTATGATGCACAAGAAGTAATGATGTGCATTCACTTTATGAAATTATGCTAATTTTTCTTCTGTTTCTTTTTGAAGGATTGTGTAACCCGAACATTTTTTCAGTTTTGTCTGTGTGGTGACTACATGTAACATAATCACAGAAGGAAATAAATCTAAAATGAGTCTCCTTGAAGGCTGTCCTTGAGTCATTTCATAAGATAACATGATTTTACACTATGATAAAATGCTCAGTGGTAATAGATAGGATGATTACATAATGACCTGATATCTTTATGTCTGTACGGGCATTACTGATTTTGAAATCCCATAGTAGTACATATCAGAATATGCTGCCTTGTGATTTTTGAATTTGAGACACTTACCTGTTGATAATTTAAGCTAATTAGAAATAGCACAATAGTAAAACATATAAAAAGTCCATCTTTATTCATTCAAATAGAGGTCACCCACATATTGTCTTTCTTCTGTAGATTATAAATTGCACCTTTCTTTCTCAGCCTCTTCTTCTCCACCCACCGTCTCTCAGCGTTTGAGAAAGTCGACTGAATTTAAATGGGATAAATCATAAATCTGATTAGGTGAATATTCTCTGTGATCTGCAGGGCAATATGGAAGAAAGGTGGTGAATTGAAAATGATGAGACTTCTTTCATTTTCATTTTTTTTCCTCTGTCTGTCTTCCGACCCACCCCCCGTTAGGAGTTTAGTTGAATAATTTACTAGCAGGGCAATAATGTGAGGTACTTCATTAGATGGAAAAGCTCTCTGGTGTCAACTGAGATGTCTCCTAATTGAGAAGCCTTTGATGAATCTTGATCAGAAGTTTGACAATTTTAACAGTCCTGAGACATATTACAGTAAGCTATAATTTTAAAAAGTTGCCACAGAGGTTTTAATATGGCTCTGCAAATGGTCATTAATTAACTATGGCTCAGGATGGACTGAAGAACACTTCCCCCAATTTAAATCAAGAACTTAGTTTTGATTTAAATACTCAAAAGCAAGGTGACAAGTGGTGCTTCTCTTTCAGGGTGTTGAATTTAAGAGTTATTTCACATATCTTTTAAGTTTTTTTAACAACCGGAGATTCTTTAACTTAGAGGAAAAGTGCAATTTTTTTGTTCTAGGCTAAAGTTGAAAAATTTATGTATCGATAAAAGCAAAACACAAGTCCACCATTATTGCCTCTTTAGGAATTGAGAGGTTAAGTAGCCACAGGACTGGGACACCTTGCACTCACTGAGTTAACCAAGAACTGCTCTGTATCTTAGAGTCAAATGTGAGGCCATCTGTCTGACAGCTAAAGCTTGGCTGAGAGTGGGTCATGAAACAAGACAATGATCCCAAGCACAGCAACAAATCTACAACAGAGTGCCTGAAAAAGAAAAGAATCAAGATGTTGCAATGGCCCGCTCAAAGTCCAGAACTCAACCTACGTAAGTGAAATGTTGCGGTGGGACCTTCAGAGAGCTGCGCACAAACAAATGCTCATGCTGTGAAGAAGAGTAGGCCAAAATTCCTCCACAACAATGTGAGAGACTAAAAAAAAAAATTTTTTTTTGACTTTAAATCAACTAAAAGGCTTTAATATCTCCAAGATTAATATGAAACAAATAGAAGTGGCAGATTTCAATCACAGTTTCAGCATCTGTTTTGCTGTGGAGGCTCGTCTGTTTGTTTAATCAATCATCATCTCATTATAACTCCCAAAACTACAATAGGAGATAGAGCCTTCAGTGATCTAGCTTGTTTCCAGTGTAAACACCTCACAGTTTGTTTTTGGAGGCAGATAATCTCCTCTACTTTTTCAGGCCTAAATGTTCCTTTTTCATGAAAGCATCACTAGTAGATGTTGAACCCTATATAAGTAATGCTGCCATTGGCTTAGGCACTTATCCCTCAATGGTTTTATAAGAGGGGGAGTTCTTCTAAGAGGGGAGTTCTTCCTCCCCACTGAAGCCAAATGCTTGTTCATAGGGATCTTTGGAGTGCTCATATTATAAAGTCTATTTCAGCACTCTTATAAACACTGCATTGTGTCCCGGAAATTAGCACCATCAGTGGTTTATCTCTGTTATCTGAATAATGGTATTGGATACTCATACACATTCAGTCACATTTCCTGTAAGAGATTTTATATAAATATTATTTTCTAACAGACAAGCTAAACCCTTTGGAGAAATAAGCAACACATCAAAAACAGATGCAACACCGTCTCGATGAAATGAAGAGTCCTCGATATGACCAAGAATTGTTCCTGTCTGGCACCTCTGGCAACACCTGTGGCCCAGTAGGACCAGTACCTAGTCTTTCTTTGCTCCCCAATGATAAAGAATATACTGCAGCTGAACTTCCCAATGTAGTTTTATGAAAATAAAAGACTATTTAATTGTAGCAATCCTTTTCACATTAGGCTGAAGATACATTTCATTACAGGTTCTGAGGTCAGGAAGCAGCATCAGCTTCTCAGCCAGATGACTTCACATTATTCAGTCCAAGATCATTAACTGCAAACATTATTGGCCCTAAGTAAAGCTTTATCAGAGTTTGAGTTTAATGAAAAGGAATTACATGAAGTTATTATGTGAAATGGGTTCTTTGCCGGTTCTGTGGGTCAAGATATTCTAGAAAACACCTTTAAAGATGGTGTAAAAATATGAATGGTTGGACCAAGTGACAAATGAGGCTGTATGTTCCTGTACAGAATAAAGACTGTTTTCAGGTCAGGTGCATTTATTCTTACAAATAATATATATCCTCTGAAAGTGGGGGGCTATGGGTAAAAATGGCTGTAATTCCTAAACAGTTAATGTTGATACTTTTGTTAAATGCCTTGAATTAGAGCTGAAAATCTGCACTGACTGATTTAAAATCCAAATGGTGTACAGAAGAAAAATGACATATATACACACATACATATGCATACATATACACATCTACAGCCGCAGACTGCACAAGTAATAAAAAGAGGGAGGGTGAGGATTAGTGCGTGTCAGAGCCACAATAATCCAGGATGAAACAAGGAGCATCCACGAATACATCACGAAGATGGCCCCCTGAGATGAACTGCTACAATAGTGCCTCAGGCAGCATAAGACAGACTGTGATGAGGAAGAGGAAGAAAAAATGTTGTGGAAGACCAAGCCCCTCCATGGAATGCATCATTAACAGATATAGGAAGTAGCTAACATCCTACTGGTGGCTAAAGAAGACCTGCATGAGGGGCAGCACTGAGGTGCAAGAACAGACCCTAAGCATCAGATCCACAGAGGCAGGAGTCTACCACAGCCAACCCAAGTTGCAGTAAAAATGCCCCAGAGAAAATTCAGCAAATTGTAGCAGGATGTAAGATGCAAGCTGGGACAGTGTTCACTGAAAGGCATAGCCAAGTGTCTGGGACAGTATACAGGGACATCTGTGCTGGGTATGGATTAAAGGTCCCCTAGTCCTGATGAGAGACGCCTCCAGAAGGGGTTGGAAAAGTAGGGCTCGGGTCCTTTGGGACTTTAAGTTCCAGACAGATAAGCAGCTGCTGGCCAACCATGTCTATGGTGGTGGTTGACAAGAAGCAGAAGGCAGCAGTTATGATAGGTGTGACAATCCCAGGTGACAGTCACATCAGAAAGGAGCAGTATGAAAAGACTGTGAAGCACCAAGGACAGAGGGAACAACTGGAGCAGATGAGGAAGGTAAAGTCCAAAGTGGTCCCAGGAGGGATTAGGTAAGATACCGTGCAGAGCCTGTATAAGGTCCCCGGTTGAAGATCCAAGGTTGAGGAAGACACCTGCCCACCCCATTTACACTCTTTATAAATATATGAATTATGTGTCTATCTTTTATATTACTCTCATATTTGTAAGCGCTGGACACCTGAATTTATTGATTAAAAAAAAACAAATGTGGACATTGCTTTGTTATCTAAACTTGGTGACCTTCTTAGCCGGGCACATTAGATGTAGCTCAGACTCTGCAAGCAAACAGAGAGGACTGTTTTATCATGCTGGAGACACTGGCGAGGAGAAGCCATTGATCTGTGAAACCACAATGTGAAGCTTCTGCTCTGCTTTTTGAACAGTGTGTGTTGACTGCAAGTTTGAAAGGAAATGGAAACTTTTTCATCCTAAACGTTTGAATAACTTATACATTCCTAACTTTCACTTTCTTTCTATATACTCTGCTATGAACATAAAGGACTGGGTGCAGTGCAAACAGTCCTTTCTTACCTTGTCACCCTTGTGCCAGCTAGTAGAGCTTGATGAAAATGTAAAAAACAAGGCTCACCTGAGGGTCATATATTTTTCTATGATGTCATCTATGGATTATCAGTCGCTGTTAATCTCTGTTTATGAAATGACCATGGCTTAGGAATGACTTCTTCATTTGAGCTCGTACAATATGTCTTTCTAACCAGCCTTTGGCTTTCGAGTACACTTAAAAGCCACAGTTGTAAATGTATGGTTGTTCCACTGTATCTAGCCACAGAATGAGCAAAGTGAGAGAAAGCAATAGTGACGGGGCCTGCCAACAAACTTGAGTGTCCATTCAGTTGTTATCAATTGCATTGTCAGTAGGTCACCTTCTGCACTCTACCAGCAAGCCCAGAAGACAGTTACTGTTCATTCTACTTAGTGATAAAACGGGATTAATCCAGATTATGCAGGAGATTGCTGGAGGCCATGTGTTAAATGTTGTTCTACAGAGCTTTCTAAGTGCTTTATGATGTGAAAGCATGGCTAAGTAGTTTTGGTGCATAAGCCCAACAGCACAGTATGTGAAAACAAGAGTAAACACTGATTAAAAGCAGCAGAAAAAAGCAGTTGAAATTAAATTCCAAAAGATGGGACTCCAACTCATGTCTCACGATTGAAAACAGGTTGGCTTGTGTCTCTGCAAGCCCTCCAATCTCTTAATGCAGACTTCTGTGGCTTTTCTGAACTGTGTAATATTCTGTTCAGCAGGGCAGAACGACCACAGCTAAATGAGGTGATCACTGCCTACTGCAGTGATTCTGAAACTGTGGGATGCAGAATCACTACAGGTGGGGAGTTATTTTGCTAATATACTGACTTTAATTGAGACACAAATCTTCTCAGATCCTTTTGTTTGTTTTTTGTTATTAGACCAAATAAAAAGTTGTGAAATGAGGTGCAATTTTTATTTATTTTTTTGTCTTCTGAAGAGCAGCACGTCAAATTTGAGAACCACTGACCTACTTGTAGGTAGTGGAGATGCCATATTGCTACTATGTATTGGAATATGGTACAATGTGTATCAACAGACAATGCAGTGGCATTGCTTAATTATGCAGGGAACTGCATAGTAGTGTATCTGTAATTCACAGACGTTTGCAGACACATGTCTACTTGTTGCAGCTGTCTGCTGCTGCTGCAGTGTCAAGAATATGTGGCCATCCTGTGTCTCTGGGGGTGTGCTCCGGTCCCTTGTTGTGCTGGCCGGAGTCCTTTCTGGGCTTTGGCTCTGGCCACTGTCCCTCAACTCGTGCGGTCTCTGTTGGGTCTTACTGAGGGCCCCTCAGCACTGGTGGAGGCCTTTCTGCATGTTTCTGTCTTGTCACACAGATGTCCACTACTTCTTGCTCTTTGTTGTTGGTTGTGGCCACTTTTCTAGGCTCACGTGGGTTCTCATCACCGCTGTTATGATATTTGGACGCTGGTGATTCTGACTGATTAGAATGATTGATTTGATTAGAGTGGGGGTGTCCTCACAGCATACATCACCACGCTTCCTGCTTTTGTTTTTGCTTGTTTCTTTATCTTTGTTTAATGGTTTGGTTGCTGGGTTTTGGACATTAGGGAAAATCACATGCATGTCTTCACAAATGCATTCACAAAAAAATGGGGGGGGTGGGGTTACTAATGATATATGACATCTCAGCTTGCTACCTTCATTTATAGAAATAGGACACCTCTCAATACATTCCTAACACTACAGGTGTAATGGGCATGGCCCCTTGAAAAGAGAGTCCACGTTTGGACCAAAAACAAAAAAAAAGGATAGCTGGATATACAGCACTGTGCAAAAGTCTCAAGCCTCCCTCATTTTGTTGTATTTTACTAGGAAAATTGTGATTTATTGAAACATGTGCAAACATTCATTGAAATACAGTATATAAGGCAAAAAAGATTGTGCAATTCTAATGAGCTTGAAAGACAATATTCGGTATGACCACCTTTATTTTATAACACAACCTGATCTCTCTGAGGCAGCTTTCTTGTAATCTCTTTAAATAATCTTCAGGAATAGTTCTCCAGCCTTCTTGATGGTCATTCAAAGCTCGTCGTTGGATGTTGGCTGCCTTTTGTTCTGTTCTCTGTCAAGATGATGCCACCCTGTTTCAATAACATTGAGGTCTGAGCTCTGGGGAGGCCAATCCATGACTAACAGTGTTCCACTGTGTTTGTTTTTTTCAGGTATGCTTTTACTCCATTGGCAGTGTGTTTGGGATGATTGTCATGCTGAAAATTGAAGTCAATTGCACGTCCCAGATGATATTACAAACAAATTCCTGATGGTAATTTTCAGTATTCATAATTCAATTAATTTTGACAAGATCTCCAACACCACTGGCTGAACTGCAGCCCCAAACCACGACAGAGCCTCCACTGTGTTTTACTGTAGACACTCACTGTTGCACGTCTCTTCTGACCTCTTCTGTAAGTATTGACGAGAACTAAAATCTTCAAATTTGGATTCATCACTCAGACGTTTTGCCACTGATTTTCAGTCCAGTTCTTGTGCAATGTGGTATAACTCAGACTTTTCTCCCTGTTTCTCTTCCTTAAGAATGGTTTCTTGATAGTCACCCTTCCACTGTGACCATTTTTAATATCAGGATCATCTGGTGGGCCAGATGCTGAGGTCCTGTGTCAGGTCTTTGCTGGAATGTTTCCTGTTTCTGAAGGACATAACTTTCAGATGCTGTTCAGCTGGGGTTTTTTTTAGGCCTGTAACTTTTTCTTTAGTCCTCCACTTGTCCAGTTTCCTCAGATTTTTTTTAAAGGACATGCTGCACATTATGCCAAGATATACCAAGTTTTTGACTAATAGCTCTTTGGGAATTGTAAATCTATGAAAACTTACAAAAAGCCTGGCTCCTTGGAAGCAACTTATAAAGAAATCAGAGATGGCTCGAGGCTTTTGGACAGTACCATATTACATCTGGCTTGGGAGTGGCTGGGGGGGGATCACACAGCTGGTGAAAGTTGCCCTGCAAACACTGAACATTACCAGCAGCCAGCAAATGGAAACGCGGATACTTTTCCATCCATTTTCTCCTATATGTCATCCAACACATCTACAAGCAAGCAACACATGAGCTGCACACATTCCATTCCCCAATCCAAACCCCTCCAGCAGACACACGCAGCCTCCATATCTGCCACAGATATAGTAACACTGAGACTGGTGCATTTGAGCTGCAAACCCCTCAATTTTTCCATTGCTCACTCCGGTATCCTTCCATCACAAGCTGAGCGGGCCATCAGAATGCTATCACACCTTAGGCAATCAGAGATACAGTCATATGTCACAAATCGGTGTCGGCTCTTATTATAGTGGGGAGGGGGCTGAAGGCAAGTGAAAACTCACTTATCAGAAACGACATAGCTGTGACCCCCACCCCCACCCCCCCACTCCCCATCCATTTCTCTATTTGCTCAGCCCATGCTGGATATCACCTTTTCCCTTCACAGGCCAGCAATATTTGACCAATAACACAAATGTAATACCTCGCCCCTCTGCTGTCCGCCACAATCTCAGTTGATTTAATGGACCTGTAAGCTGCCAGTATAGTTTATTCAAAGCTTTTTAAAGGATGGGAAGTGAGCCTGCAGATGTGGGAAGGACATGCAGGGCTTCATCTCTATTTGACTATTATCAAATTATTCATTGGAAATTGCTATGATTTATTGCTTGGCCCAGTTTAGCAACGGTGGTATGGGAAAAGTTTTCATATCTCTTATCACCTTTTTGTATTTATTGCATTTTCTGTCGCCTTGAGGAGTTTTGCGTTTAGAGTGTTTCTGAAGCAAAGTTTTAGGGTCGTGTTTGTACAGCTTACTTTAAATTTGTAACTAATATAGAGTTTGGTCACAGGAGGTTGATCCTTTCACAAATTTCATTAAATGTATCAAATGCAGAAATACATAATTTCCATAATGATATTTACATTAGAAAGTTAACAATGAAATACCGCTCCAATTCGAAAAAAGTAAAATGTAAATAAAAACAGATTACAGTGATTTAGAAATCTCAAAAAACCCTCTTTGATTTACAACAGAATGCAGAAAAAATCTCATATGTTTAAACTGAAACATTTTATGAAAAATATTAGCTTATGTTTAATTTGATGGCAGCAACATGTCCCAAAAAAGTTGTGACAGGGGCAACAAAATGCTAAAAAAGGAAGCTGGAGGACCATTTTGCAACTAATTAGTTTGAATGGCAAAAGGTCAGTAACATGACTGGATATAAAAAGAGCATCTTAGACAGGCAGAGTTTCTCAGATGTACAGTAAAGATGGGCAGAGCATCACCAACCTGCAAAAAACTACATTTTTAAATGGTGGAACAATTTCAACATAATGTGAAGATTTTGACTATCTCATCATCTACAGTATGTAATATTGTCAAAGGATTTTAAGCGTTCCAGAAAATAACTGTCTGTGGACACAGTTTGCTGTGCTATCCACAAATTAAAGCCATATGTGAACATCCAGAAACCCCGCCATCTTCTCTGGGGCCAAAGGTCATTTGAAATGGACTGAGTTAAAGTGGAAAGCTGTTCTGTGGGAGGCCCCTATATATTTCAGCAAGAAAAATACTAAACCTCATACTGCATCTGTTACAACAGCATTGCTTTATAGTAAAAGAGCCAGGATGCTGAACTAGCCTGCCTGCAGTCCAGACCTTTCACCAACTGAAAACATTTGGTGCATCATGAAAAAAAAATATGACAAAGACCCAGGATTGCTGAGCTTCAAAAAAAGTTCAAAATGAGCTTATATTTTTCTTAAAATGGAAACTTTCTTTTTAGTTTAAACATTTGATATATTTTCTATGCTCTATTGTGAATCAAACAAGGGTTTATAAGAGTAGCAAATTATTGCATTTTATTTTGTTTACATTTTACGTAGCTTCATCACTGTTTTGGGATTAGCATTTCATAAAAATAGTAGTATTTAATACCCTTAATGACTTATTTTTCATAAAAGGACACTGTGCTTTATCTTCTCCATTAATTAACATTTTCTGAACTATGTGCAATGAAATGAATTGACAGATTCACTCAAGTGGCAAATCTCTCTTGCAAATCAATGAACTCTCTACCAAAGTCAAATGATCTGACATTACTGAGGAGAGCAAAATCCATATCTTGTTCTTTGTGCTAGACCTATCACACTCATTTTATTTCAAAGTACACATATTCTTAAAAAAATAAAATAAAAATAAAGAACTTTCATAATACATCGTAGATGGTTTATGATGCATTGACTTTGCTGATCCAGACTGCAGCCTTTGTAGCCTGGGGTTATGGTAATGTTTGATGATAAACATATTGCGCTGCATTTGAAGCTCTCAAAAGAGAGTCTGCTTACAGCTATACATATTTAAATACTGACTTTTAGGTAGCATTATGCAGCATGGGCATCTTTCAGTGGAGAAACAATTACATTAGTGGATATCAGGGAAGTGTGTTTGCATTTTTCTGTTCTTGTGTGTATGTATATATTTGTATGCAGCAAGAAGATTGTTACTTCTAGTGGCAATAATTTATATATACATGGTAAGGCAGGGAGGCAGGGAGGTAAATAAAGCGTAGGCTACATCTCCATTTTCTCATTGTTGATGTAAACCTAAGCAGGAAGACAAGATTTCTTGCATAAGTTTAAAGCCTGACAGCATCTGGTATATATGTGACTTTGGTCATGTGGATAAACTGATCCTGGTCCTGAGATCTCTGTGTATTCTATAAAGCTAAGAACTCCACAGCAAAAGTAATAACACCTCAAATAATTGATTCAATAATTACCGTGCTACCTGTTGCCATGCCTTCTTAGTAACTTATGTTTAAAGAGGCCACAATTGTTATTCTGTAGCCTGTGAGCAGAGGAACGAAGACAAAGAGACTTGGTTGTGGAATGAAGAAGTGCAAGAAAGTTTTCAAACAAAGAGGCTGGCAAAGAAAAAGTGGGACAATCAGGCATCTCATCTCAGGGAAATGACGAAAGTAGACAGGATTACTGGGAGGCTAGGAGGCAACATATAGACCAAAGAGAAAGGTGGCAAAGGATAAGAACTATAATGAGTTGTATGTGAGGCTGGACACTAAGGTAGGAGAAAAGCACTTGTAACGACTGGCTAGGCAGAGAAATCGAGCTGGAAAGGATGTGCAGCAGGATGCATGGTTTGGAGACTGTGGCACTGACAAAAAGACAGGAGGCCAAACTGGAAGTGGCAGAGCTGAAGATGTTTTGACTGGGAGTGACCAGAATAGACAGGATTAGAAGTGAGTGTATCAGAGGGACAGCTCAGGTTGAGCGGTTTGGAGACAAACCTCAGAGGAAGTTCATGGATGTAGTAAAGGAGGACATGTAGAAGGTTGGTCTGAAAGAAGAGGCTGTTAGGGATGGGGTTAGATGGAAGCAGATGATCCGCTGTGGTGACCCCTAAAGGGAGCAGTCAAAATAAGAAGTGTGATGATTTAACACTATTTCAACAGCGTGTGCAGACATTCATTTAGTTTCATTGAAACTCTAAAACTTTCTAAAAGTTTACAGATTTGGTGGAAGCCTCTTGTGTCTCAAGCCAAGCATCAGTCTTTGAATCAATGTAAAAGTGTTTTTCTTGGCTTTAGGTTAGTCTGACGGTAAAGCATCAACAAGAGGCAAAATACTTCAGGTACATTCCCCAAAATGATGTCCGGAGACTCTGAATCAAGGTGGATAAGCCTGTTTAAAATCAAAGACACAAATGATCAGTTACTAGACAGCTGTTCACAGCGACCATGTTTATACATAAAAATGGATGTGCAGACCTCTACGGGTTAGGCAGTGGCACCCTTACTACCAATAGGTATCAGGATGAAATCCTTTGACCTGGGTTCCTCCTAGTGCACGACAATGCCTGCCCTCATGTGATGAGAGTATGCAGGCAGTTCATTTAGGATGAAGAAATTCATATCGTTGATACCATTTGCCTGACCTAAATCCAATAGCACATCTCTGGGACATTGTGTTTGGGTTAATCTGATACCACCAGGTTGCACCTCAGACTGTCCAGGAGCTCATGAAGCCCCGGTCCAAATCTGGGAGAAGATTCCACTGGACACCATCCATTGTTTCATTATGAGCATGCCCTGACATTGTCCAGCATGCATACAAGTATGTGGAGGCCAAACAATGATCAAACTCAATTTTATCATCCTTCAGTGTTCTCATTTTGAATCGATATTTCAATTCATAGATTAGCAAAAGTCTACAATGAAGGTGTTAAACACATTTAAAACTATTAATGTGGATGTTTTATGCTCATTTCCAACTTTGTATTTCTATTCTTGGACACCACCAGAGTATCTTAGCATGATCGATGTTTTAAAATAACAATATATTTTCTTATATGCAGCCTTGGTGAAGCCCCACGTACAACACTGTCTGAAAGAAGCCGCTTTATCTCTTTTTAAGTCCACTCTCCCTTCAAGCCAACTTTTTTCTGATTGGTTTATTTTCTTGTGAAAGTTTGAACAGCAGATAGGTGAGGCTGCTGTGCTCACAGCCAGAGCTGTATGCCTGAGATGACCACAAGGATATCTGCTCTCGCTGACCTCATACATATCCAAGAGAAGAAAAAAAAGAAAAAAAAAAACACTCTTGTTAATTATCTTTTTTTCTGATAAAATGCATGACATATTTGATTATTGTAGTCAAACAGAAATTTGAAGCAGCTATTGCATTCAATTTGTCAAAGAGGATGAAACCACTAAATGGACTTATACTTAAATAGTGCCTTTGTACTCAAGTTGAGCACTTACTGCAACAAGTTCTATTCATGCAGTCACACACACCTTCATAGAGAACTTTTTTCTTACATTCACATGCATAATCACACCGATGGGTTCAGTATATTTCTTAGGGATACTTTGGATTGCAGACTGGAGGAGCCAGGGATCAAAACATCAACCTTCCAATTTGTAGACGACTCGCTCTATCACCTGAGCCACAGCCACCTTTGGTCCTCGAACGCTGCACCTGGAAGTGTGCGCTCTGACTGCATCTTGTTTCATTTCAACAAATTCATGAAATTTGTGTCACTTCTCAAAATGTTCCATACCTAACTGGAAAAGTTACATTGTTCCCTTCCAAGAATCAATGGACAGAAACTGTTGTTTGACCCTGCAGTATGTGGGAGTACATTCTTCATCAATTTGTTTTAACATCTTAGTTTGGATGTAAATCAGTGTGTTACAACATCAAAGTCACACAGCTGTAGACCAGCAACTCCCATGTTCAGTGAGGTAAAATTGATATATCTGGCCACTGAATTTGGTGACTTTTAAGAGATAGTGACAACCATGGCCAAACATGAAATTGTAACATAAAGTATATTTTTGAAACACTGTTGGAGCATTGTGTCTGTGTGTCTCTAACATACTGCAGGACAGTGAACTGACTTGGGGATATAGAGAGAGTCTCTCACCTCTCTACAGCTTGTGCAAAGGATAGTGCAGTGAGAGAGAATCAAACACTGGCACAGCTATTACAGAATAAACAATGTGTCTTTACTATTTAATGTAACATTAAACTATATCAGTATAAACAGTAATGCCTCATCCCATATCTCATTTATTGGATACATCATACTGCCCAGTCTTAATAGTGAGAGTTCAATTCATTGCAATGTTTGGACACTGAAATACCCTCGAGGACCCCGGGAGTGCCCAAAATCCAAATAAGTATAAACTCATAAAATGTATCCACACAAAAGTTATACACAATTTTAGCACCATCCATTTGCTCCATGAAATAGTCCAGGGCGAACCAAGATGAAAGCAATATCCTTGTATGAAGGCAGGCATATCACAGGCAAAAGGAGTTAGATTTTCTCATAACTGTGAAGGTTCCCAGCAAACATGGTTGAAACCCTGACTTTGTAGAGTAGAAGTCGCATCAGAGAATCTCTAATAAAGTCAGAAATAAACATCAGGACGTTATAAAAATGAATTAAATGCATTTTTCTTTGCCTTTATAAAACAACAGTTAGTAGGACATTGGTGTAAACACAGAACATCTTCTGCATTTTCAGACTAGTATTACCTAACATTAAAAAAAAAAAGAACAGGACACCCCCCCTAAGCTATTTATGGTTTTGTATATATAAATTCTATTTCATTTGTGGCATGGTGAAAATAAAACATCCGACTCTTATAACTTATAACTCAGGAAACTCTGCTCTCCTTTTTACATGCAGCTGAGCTCCTGGACACTCTGATGGACTTGAACATAATGTCCCTTAGGAAAAAGTTCAAGGTTCAAGTCACATACAAGGTGAGGTGGGCTATTCTTCTTCTCAATCTTCTTACTGAGAAACTTAAATGAATCATTTTTATCCCAATTAATAAACTGAAAGTAGAAAATAATTTTTGAACTCAAACATTCTCTTACTAGAAAGTTATAAATTTATACCTAATGGCAGTCAGGGGGCCGTTGCCTATCCTGTAGAGGTCTGTGCGTTCCTCCATGGATATGCCTCCCCAGACCATCACTGACCTGCCACCAAACCAGTCACGCTGACCGATGTTACAGGCAGCATAATTTTCTCCACGGCTTCTCCAGACCCTGTCATATCTGTCACATGTGCTCAGGGTGAACCTGCTGTCATTTGTGAAAAGCACAGGGCAGCAGTGGTCAACCTGCCAATTCTGGTATTCTATGGCAAATACCAATCAGGCTACACGGTGTTGGGCAGTGAGCACAGGGCCCTCTAGAGGATGCCGGGCTCCTGTTACTTAACTGACCGGATCCCAGAGGTTTAACGGACTTGATGCTAAACTCTGATTAAAAAGTGTTGAGCAATGTATTTTTAACCATGACTAGACGTCATGAAAAGACGCCAGCTGAAGGTTATGCAGTGTTGAGATGTTTGTGGGGTACCTTCAAACACTACATAAGGTAGAGATCCAACCTTGTACTGGTTCCGGTACTTTAACTGTAATTCATAAAGTGTGTATTTTTTTTTTTTTTACAATTTATATTTAATGTGTTTACATTCTGGGCCCATGCCCCTTTGAACAGAAGATGATACATGCTTGTCATGTATATTTACTCAGGCTTATAGTTTTATGCCACTGATATTTACAGCCCTGCTCACCCTGCTAACACTTTGCCTGAGCTTATTACATTACTGGTAATCCAAACCAAACATTTCCTACTGCCACTGCTTTGCATTGAAACCATGTATATAAGTGTCAACACATTGACAGGCTTTTAGCAACGACAGGAAATACACTCTGCAGCATTTGCCACTGCAGTTACTGCTAGTTTATCAAAACAAACAAATGAAAAAGAAAACAAAACAAGAAAGGAGTTTATTTGTTTTTTTGTTTTTTTTTTTACATTCATTTATGAGGACTAATGGAAGAAGGACGAGCAGGCATGGGGAACTTTTTGATGAAGAGTTGCTGAACACCAAGGGAATACTTTGTGTGGAAATCTCTGCACACTGCATAGATCGGATCCATGTAACATGGCATCATCAATTAACCAATGAGAGATCGACTGCATGTGTTGTAAACATGCACCAGTGGCTCATCTGTCGTAGTAGGCCATTAAGGAGCGCTGGCCAAAATATTAAACAGAACGCCAATATCCACAGGCTCTTGTTTTTAGGAGTGAAATCGCAACATTTCAACTTTAAAGACCGGCTTTGATTGGATTTTCTATTTTTGAATGTGTGCGAGGAATACACCCAAGCAGAATAGAAGAGCAGCAGAGCCACAGAGGTATTAAGGATCTATCATCTAAATATTATTCCATGGGGAGTCTTTTATGGATGCTTTAAATTGGGTGATTTTATGACTGCAGCAGTCCATGTAATATAATCACATTAAACCTCCTAAAAGAACCTCCTAAATTCTCCTTATGCTCACCTGATTACCACAGATCTGACGTGGGAACCAAACTGTGCCGACCAAACTAAGTGTAATTAAAACAACTCAGTAAAGTCTACCTCAAGTCCTACTAAACAACAGTTATCTGTTGACCCTCCCTTTGTCACCACAGCCTTTTGTGGTGTCGCCTGTCCTCTAGCTTCATGTATACTGTAGCTTTATATCCTGCCAGCCTATCTGGCTGCCTGAGGGCACTTAAGGTGTCTACTGCTAATTCCACCTGAGCCCTTAATTACCTCATTAATTTAGACTGACAGAGTAGGTTAAAACCCCTCTGTGATCCCCAGGCTCTATACATGGACATTAGCCACTGAATGGGAGGCCATAACCTCAGTCTCCCTCCTTCAGACCCCTGAGTGTTTAACAAGGTTTATACCTAATCCACAATTTTATCTTTATGGATCTTTATTCGGTTTCTGTTGAACGAGTTGAAAAGCAGTGTAATTATTGATTGGCTTACAGTTAAACCAACATCATCTTGGCTACAGTGGAAAGTCTTGTCTGAAAGATGGGTTTAGGGACATTAGGCCCAAAGTGGCAGCTATGCTAGGATCGTCCCCCTTATGAAACCATCACTTGAGGATTTCTACTGTGGCTTTAGCTAAGCCACCTCCTATCCGGATCCTTTTTATAAAGACGGTCATTGAAGGACAGAGGGCGAGAGAGGTACAATGGCTTGAAGCCTTCTGGAGATCATATCTAGACAGAAGAGTAATAAGGAGAGGGCTAAGAGGAGGGTTATTGGTCTGGCTGGATGACACGAAGGAGGAAGAAGGGCCATCACACATGTCCAGCCTTGACTGCATGGTATTAAAGAGAGAAGGGGGAAGATGGACAGACAAAGATAGAGCGCAGACACTGAGGAGGTGATAGTGAAGAAATGGCAGAGAGGAAGATTGATGGTTGACTTGCCTCAGCTGGGTGATTTTTTTTTTTTTTCTTCCACACGGACAGCATGCAGGAACCTCCACCTCTGCCACAGATGGTGATGGAGGAGATGACAATAAAAACAAAGATAGAATAACAAATGGAGAGATGGTTTGTGATAATGGTGATTGTGGGAGGGGAAGGAAATTGTTGAATAGAGACGAAGGAAAAGAGATTTGTTTTGATGAAAAATGAAAATTAGAAAACAACAGGTGGGACTTTAAATGCCCGACTCTAGGTGTGTTTAGAGAAGAGCGGTTGATAATTTGTCGGGTGGGCTTTGTCTCATGTGCAGAATGGGGCAGGAAAGGAATTATGAATAGTATAATCCCATTTGGTATCATATGGAGTTATGCAATTAGCTAATAGGTGTATGTTTTCTTGAAATATTTGTGGTGTCTAAGTGTAAATCAATTAAACGCACTCAAGCTACAAGAATCAAACAATTAATCTGACAGTTTTATTGCTACTATTATAGTTAGTGAGGGTATTAAATAAGGTTGGGCAATGGACATTGTGATCTACTCTACTCTGCAGTCATTTTAAATGTGAGCACAGCTGATCTCACAGAACAGCTTCTGTCTTTAACCTGGATTTGATCAGAAACCATGAAAATTAGAGCAACTCTAAAGTGAACGTGATTCCATTAAATCTCAGTAATTGTAAGGGCAGTCGGCAAAATGCAAAAATGATCAAAAACACTCACCTACATACATGCTCGCACACTAGCTCATATCATGCAGTAACGGTGGACCCTGTCCAGCATATGTGACTAAACCAGAATGTGATGATAAAGACATTGGTGTGCATCAGTGTGGACAGGATTTTGCAAAATTGCACATCACACTTGTCAAGGTTGGTGGAAAATCGGCATCGCAAACATGTTGCTTGAATTGAATTGCGCCTTAATTGTTTCATTTCAAATCTAAGGACATGGCACACAGAGCCAAAATTACCAAGTGTGTCACTGTCAGAATATTTCCAAATCTAAGAGTAAAATATGTCCTATTAAATTAACATGAATATTGCACACAACACTGAACTCAACATGTTACTGTATAAACATTGCACAAAAAAAAGCTTATGAAGCTGTCACATAGTGTTGGTGCACTAGCAAAAACTCACTATACACTAATATTAATACATAAAGATGGACAAAGTTGGGCACACAAAACAATGAACACAATCTTTAAAACCAGAGTAGGATGCAAATTTAGCTCAAACAGTCACATGATTTTCGTTTGCCTCTGAAATGGTTGCTTCAAAGATGGAGACCAGATCTGCAACCACTCGCAGTCAGCTACGGTCTTCGAAGCAACTTTGGTGCCTCAAGACTGCAATAAAACTGCTGTAAAATGTAATCAGTTCAGTTCAATTCAATTCAATTCAATTTTATTTATATAGTGCCAAATCACAACAAACAGTCGCCTCAAGGTGCTTTGTATTGTAGGTAAAGACCCTACAATTGTACAGAGAAAACCCAACAGTCAAAACGACCCCCTATGAGCAAGCATTTGGCGACAGTGGGAAGGAAAAACTTCTTTTTAACAGGAAGAAACCTCCAGCAGAACCAGGCTCAGGGAGGGGCAGCCATCTGCCACGACCAGTTGGGGGGTGAGGGGAGATAAATAATAACTAATTATTAAATACAGAGTGAAGTATAAACAAAGTAAATAAGGTGAATGAAAAGAAACAGCGCATTATGGGAACCCCCCAGCAGCCTAGGCCTATAGCAGCATAACTAAGGGGTGGTCCAGGGTCACCTGATCCAGCCCTAACTATAAGCTTTATCATTAAGGAAAGTTTTAAGCCTAATCTTAAAAATAGAGAGGGTGTCTGTCTCCTGAATCCAAGCTGGGAGCTGGTTCCACAGAAGAGGGGCCTGAAAGCTGAAGGCTCTGCCTCCCATTCTACAATCATTCTCCAATCAGTGTGCTATCAGTTTGGAGGTGAATGGGGTGAAGTTGGTAATGACATGCAATCTGTTTGTGATAATACAGAAATCAACTGTGATAAATTGGTGAAAACTGAAAATCGGTTGCTGTCTACATGAGCAGAAATTCAAATTAAGTAGATAGATTCAGAATCCAGTGAGAACCTCATAGATTTGAAAGAGAAATTCCTTCACAAATTTCTGCAAGTTGCTGCAGGATGGCAATTTAAATGCAAAATGACACAGGTGCTTGGCAACTTTGCTTTTATATAGGAATACCAGAATACAACGAGCTGACAACGAGCTGAGTCGAGTCTCCTATTGCAAAGAGATGTATCACAGACAAGTTGCCTGCATTTATAAATTAGACAGCAACTATTTGCAAACCAATTTGTCTGAGAATGACTGCAGTCAGTACAAGTCAGACTGTAATTGTTTGGAGACAGGTTGCCTCCAACCAGGAAACCTATGCAGTTGCCTTGTGATTGAAAGTGGTTGCCCAGAGGTTGATTGCATTGTGTGTTCAACCTCTTGGCGACCAGTTGGTTGCAGTTTTCTTCTGACAGCCTATTTCATCAATCAACTTCAGTCTTCAGCCGTTTCATGACTTGTCTTGTGTCCATCAGCACCATGGTGAGAGCAAGAGACTCTTGCTTAAGGAGGGCTCTATCAACTGAACCCTGCTTGTCATTATCATATCATCTTTATTCAAGCTGACTTTTCATAGAGGGCCAAAATGACCAGGCCACTGAGAAACGGACCGATGGTCCCAACAGGAAGTCCACTGCTCATCCAGTCCTACTTGATAATAATTGTTATATTCTCTTATGAGAATGTCAATGATATCTCTGCTCAAGTAGGAGAAAAGCTGAAAAAAAAAGTTTAAGCGACAAAACTTCATCATAACAAACCAGTGTTGTGGCAGGTCCAGGCCCATGGCCGATACAATTTTACAGATAGCAGCAGAGCAGAGACGAGAAGTGCACCGACTCCACATTAGCGTTGAGTTGAAGACACAGGTGGGTTTTTAACCTGTCGTTTTTCTAATTCGAAACGCGACAGGGAGTCCCGAGTCGTTTTCTCAGGCAAACAGCCTTATTACATTCACAGTGATCATTTTCTGTCCATCGGGCAGAGGTAATTAGGTTCCCTACTCACACTGTCTCGTTCAGTGTCTATAATATCTCATCAGAGAGAGTGCACTATATAGACAGTAAAATGAGGGATTATTATAGAAAATATAGCCCGTGGGTGTTCCTGCCAATGACAGCCACCATCCATGCATTCATGTGTGTTCATGAATGTGTCCTCAGAGACACAACCAACGCACTTGGAAATAGACATACAGGAAAATTACATTGTTATGTTCAAATCATATACACTTTAACTTTCTTGTGTAGTAGTATCAAATGATTAAATTCAAGGATTTGGTTTCTGAAAGGACGGTGAAAACATCTTCATTTCAGAGCATCTTAAAAAGACATAGTTGTGCTTCTGAGCACACAAATAGTAGGGTACAAAAATAGACTTGGAAGAAAGAGCACAGCATTGTACTTGCATATGACAGAGACAAGTTTTGTTTAGGTCGTGCTTGCTGTTGTTGTGATTGTCCTTACAGCGTGTCCTCTGGTGTCAGTCAATAGTTTGGTACCTGCGGATTTGACTCCTCTCCTCTAACACATGACAAGGGACCTGCCGTGTACTCTGTCGGACCGGCTCCCTTCTCTCCTTCGCTCTCCTCCCTCTCCGCTCCCTCTTCTCTCGTCCGGGGGTTATCCGCATATGACACCTGCCAGAGCGGTAGTGTAATAGGAATCTGGCATTTCATTTCTCACCTGCAGATGCGACCTCTTCTCCTTTCTCACCTTCACACTTTAACCTTGAGTGTTTACACTCATTTGGGACCTCTGAGTATCCGCAGTCCACCCCTGAAAACACAATTCAAATGTCAGAGTGAGCCATGAAACTAGGTGAGAAAGAGAGAGAGACCACCAAGCAGAGGCTCATTTTTTATCAGTTTACTGTGAGGTACCGACAACAAGCTTAAAAGCACTTTTTGTCATCCTGACTTGCCCGCGTTCCAGAAATGTCCGGGATCGGGCCACGGGGCAGAGGTGATTTTGTTGTAACTGACAGTTTCTGCAGTAGCTTTCGTCTTCTTCTTCTCTTTCCTCTTCTTCTTCTTTTTTCAGGCTCAGTGAACTGAGAGAAAATGACATTTAATTACAGGAGAGCAGTCACGCAGTTCAGCTAATTACGATCCCGGGAGTTCAGTCATCATATCTAATTAACTTTCACTTTCATGAAAGCTTAATGCAGCACCATAGCTAGGCGCTGCATGTGCCACACTTCAGGAGTATTGACAACTCTTTGGAAATTAATTTTAAAGTATTTTTTTTCTCCTCATTTCTCCATTTTTTTTCACCTACAAGAAAACAGTGAAGGCATTTTTTAAAAGTGTTTTGCTTGCTTGTTTTACCCGTGACGCCACAGAAGAAATTCAAGATTGACCTAACCTTGCATTATGCTTAAATAGAAATGAATATAATCAATCACTTGGATGGTGGTGGCAATTCATACTCCTATTGATTGTTAAATGCACTCTGCATAGTCTGATTCACATTCATTATGACACTCTCAGAGGACAATCAATTCATTATAATGCTTGCCCTTCACCATGTTGATAGTGTGCTTACTGGGGCATAATCCTCAAAGTGCACGTGTGAATTTTTTGCATTGTAATTTTTCTAAGATCAACTTGGAGACCTACTGCTGGATGGGTTTGTGCAGTCCTTTGTTTTTACTATTTTTCAGTCATAGCTAAGCACATTGTTTTATTCCAGTCATGTGAAAAAGAAAGTTTTCACAGGATTCTCTGAAGTCCCAATAAAAAACTAACTACACCCTCACTGCTTCCATAGGAATTAAGAGTAACAGCCAGATGCTGCTTATTAAATGCAGCTGATTAACCAATCAGCAAGTGTGCGCACCTCTATAAAAGCAGGAGTTTTGGCAGTTTGCTGGTCTGGAGCATTCAGGTGTGTGTTAACACGATCTTCCCGGGAATGAACGTCCCAGAGAATTTACCCCAAGGTCAGACCGTGCAATGCTCAGAGGAACTGCAATAAATCCGAGAGCTACTTCTCAGACTCTACAGGGCTCAGTCAGTGGTTTAAACTTTAAGGACAATTAGAAAAAGACTTACCAAGTATGGCTTTTTGGATGTGTAAACATGGAACATGGAAGCACTTATGGAATAATGTCTTTTGGAAACACAAAACCAAAGCGGAGCTGTTTGGCCATCATGTGTAGTGCCATGTTTGGCAAAAAACCAAACACAGCATATCAGCACAAACACCTCATGCTGGGCACCTTACTGCCACTGAGTCAGTCATGAACTCCTCTGTGTACTAAAGTGTTGTAGAGTCAAATTTGTGGCAAACAACTACAGCTGGGCCCAAACCGTGTCATGGAATTTGACCCCCATTTACTAATATGTGCATGGAAACACTCCTACACAGTACACAAATTACTGTCAGATTTATGTAACATGCACAGCAGCACATATTTTGTTCTTTCCAGTGTGTGTGTGTTAATAAATCAGAATAAATTCTGAACTAACAGGTTTCTGCATTCTGCATAGAAGCTGCATACCACCCTGCCCCCATTTCTCTACATAAGTAAACACATTTACCCCCAGGTGAAGAATACTGCGAGAGAGAGAGACAGAAAAAAAAACACTCAAGCTGGAATAACGGAGTTCTGGACTATCGTTTCCCCCTGAGACACTCACTGTGGCTCAAGGAAAAAAAAAAGTTTGGACATCAAGGTTGATATGAAAAAAGACCAACAGAGTCTGAGAAAAAGAAGAAAACAAGTGGAGGACAAGGAGAAGCTAAAATGTCAGCCTGAGATGTGAAACTCACTGCAATGAAAAAAAAAAAAAAAATCCAGATTCTCTGTGGGACAGGGCCTGTAAGTGATGACCTCCAGCAACGATAGAAGTCATTTTTAATGAAACATAAGGTCATTTAAGATAATATTAGATAACGAATATTGGAATATGTTAAAATTAAAAGGTTTACGTTTTACGTTTAGTAATTAGCTTTTTTGACATGCATTTATTTATTTTTACTTATTTCATTGTAATTCTGAGCATTTTGTAGCTTGGAAATTTCTAAATAATAATAATAATAATAATAATAATAATAATAATAATAATAATAATAATAATAATAATAATAATAAACAAAACATCCTTGCTCCAATCAGGATAAGTTAGTTTCGTTTATACAGGCTCCAAGTTTGGCATTGCCCACCTGGCCACCTGGTTTGGCTTGAATACAAAGTCCTTACAGTGAAGCACAGAAGTGAGAGCGTGCAAAGGTGCTGGATTTGGGCGTACTAAAATACTGGCTGACAAGATGACTCCCACTTTCCAGAAGCCTGGACGAAGAATATTCCAACATGATAATGAACCAAAGCACACTGTCAAAATCCCACAAGAGCTACTAAAGAAAAAAAAACTTGACCTGGATATGGACGAGAACCCCGGTGTCCTACATGTCAGGGTGGATTTAGTCTGTCATCAAACATATTCGGTGGGCAGAGGAAAGATTAACAGAAAAAAACTGTCAGTAATGAAAGGTGCGCTGCTTTTTAATTTCATATACGAGCTAATACCCTATTGTCCAACTTAGTACTGCAATTACTGTAGGTTGGTATAGTGAATTATCTGACATTGAAGTGATATTACACAAGGTGTACTCACTTATGTTGTATACTTTATGTACTGGTACATTCCCACGCAATGTAACACAATGCAACATCTACCTGAAGAGCCCCTTTTTGTATCCATTTGTGTTTGCCCTAGCCGAATGTGTATGTGTCCTCCGCTTTGTATGCTGATGCTGTTGATGGAATGTGTGTCTCTCTTTGAGACCTGAGATTGCACTGGAGCAGAAACGAGAGTGCTAATTGGTGGCTTGAAATCCCCTCAGTGTAGCCTGAGCTCTGTAAAGGTCATCTCCACTCTTAAAATGGAGTGCTCACTTGTTTTTTTATTAACCGGCCTGACAGAGTTGGCCCAGAAAATCAAATAAAAAAAAAAGAAGAAAAAAAATGTACGGGGGTATTGTTGCCTGTGGTGCTGTTTAAGTCACAAAGGTTAGCTTTTAGTTACTGTCCTTTTCTCTTGTTGCTTTAATAACAGTCAACAGCGGCTGTTTGTTTCTCTAAGTGGCTGGAAATAACTTTCTTTTCAGAAATACACTAGAAGATATTCAGATATTTAAAGGAATATTTCAGCATTTTAGGAAATAAACTTACTCTTCTTAACAAAAGCAATTAATAGTTTACAGAAAGCATAATTAATAAATGAATAGTTAACTTACTGTTGACAATTGTGTGATTGTGTTTACTTGTCATTTGTAATGCTATAATGTATTACATTTAAATAGTTTGCATAATAAAAATATGAATTATGTATTCATTTATGTAGTGTATGAGCTAATGTATGGTGACAGCAGTACATTATATATTGGCACACATAATTAAGTAAATATAACAGTATAAAATGTTATGTAGTTGTTGATAATATTGGCTGATATACTAGAATGTCAGACTTTTAAATTAATAAATAAGAAAAAAGCTAAGATTTCTACTTAGCTAACAAAGGACTTCACAAATCACTGACATCAACATAGCATGCTTACATGAAAAAAAGTTGTTTAAAAAAACAAAAATAAAAACACAGAAGATTAGATTCACAGTATATCCTGTCCCTCATTAGTAGATATTTGTATCAACTCTAAAAAAAATCCTGGGACATTGTTCTGTTTTTTTTCTTTACACCATCCATATTTTATGTACAGCTCAACAGCTGCAGAAAGAAGTCTGGCTGTATAGAAATCTGTAGGAAAATGACAATCAGCTCCCCTTGTTCTCAGTAAACACTTCCATAATAGGTTCATAGTCTTAGAAAGGACAATACAGGAGGCTATGCTTTAGGACAGGCCAACATTGTGACATTAAAGTTGCTGTCTTATAAAATAAATGTTCCAAACTCTCCCAGTCAGATCCAACCTTTACTCATCATGTGCAGTTTCAAAACATGGGACTATACTAGCCGATGATGTAGCGGTGGCTACAGCAATCTAATATTCAGTCAGTGGTTCATGAGGATTTAATTTTCTTTATTCATGTATAATTTTCAGTCATTTTGATTATTGTATTCGCCAAGAAGAAGAGAAAAAAATTAAAAATGCTAATTAGTAAAGTGCAGAGCTCTTAGCAGGCTTATATTTTCCATTTCAGAACAGCTGGTCTATTAGTTTTGCACAATTGCAGTCCTAAGCTCACAGTCTCCTGCATATAGCTTTACGTGCATCATGTTCAAACAAACACCCACTACCTAAGAGCTACTGTATAATAATGATGACACAACATGCCAGGCACACAGTGATCTAGCATTACATTTACCGGTGGACCTTTAATTTAAGATCCCCTCCCAACCCCCTCACACACACACACACACACACACTCCAGAAATGTGAAAAATGTTAGTGGCTTGCCATAATGCTGCAAACATCAGCGAACTCCACAAGGAGGATTAATGCCTCGTCTGGCTTTTATTATGCTGTCCTGCTGTCCTTCGCGTGCTGCCCATTCATCCTTGTAAGGTGTCCATATCTGCTCTCAGTGAGGGCGCGGACACGTGCGGGCGTGTGTGTCTGCTGGAGTGTGTCTCTCTGTGTGTGTTTGCCTGCGCTGTGTATGCATAAAAAAGTGCTCAACTGATGCGCGCGCGTGATCTCAAAAGCTTATCCCAGAGGGGGTTAAATCACTTGTCCAGTCACGGGCTTCCCAGGGCCGTGTCTAGCTTGTCTTATCAATCTATCGACGTGGCACCTACGCTGCCAGTTGCGCTAGGAGGCCGATGCTGTGCACGGCCCTGGCCCCACCGCGGAGGAATACTAATGGGGATGCAGATAGCTTTTGGTTTGGCCACCTCAGCAGACATTGATCCCCCTGCGGACTTCTATGGTGGTGACAGATGGACTGTCACCTCTGAATGAGAGAAGACTGGGACACCTCCTCTCACATCTCTCTCAGTGGGGTTCAGTCAGTGCCTCTGTTCTGTTCGGCTTTGTGCGCGCTCCTTCATTTGTCCTTTCCTACTGCTTTTATGTCCTCATTTGCTTTCTACTTATTTCATCCTCTCCTTTCTCATTTCTACAGACTTAACAACTGAAAGGTTGCAGGTTAAATCTCTACAGCCGCCAGCTGTCACTCATAGACACAAACTCTCCGAGTCTATTTGATATGTTCCTACACAGATCAAAGTTTTAAAAGTAATTTTTAGGGAACATTTTAAGATTAAAAAAAAAAAAAGGAAACTTGTCTGGTACTCGTCATTTAATTAAGAAAGCAAAGGAGGCCAGCTTAATTTGTACTGTTGACACTAAGTCCTCTCTCTGTCACTTGAGAAACAAAGAGCGCGACAAAGAGGTTCAGAGTTTGAGGTAGTTCATGATGAAGGCATTTATAATGTATTGCTCAGTGTGACTGAAGGCAACCCAGTTTCACAGCAAAGTGTAAAATGTACTGAGTTCTCCCTTAAGGCTCTAAAATTGTCAGAGGCTTATTTTTATGCTTCTTTTTCTATTGGTTTGCATAATTATCACGTAATTGTCTAGTTTCTTTCTACTTGCACATTTTAGACAAAACTAGACAGTCTGCCTGATGGCTCAAGAACACTAGAGTAAAAATAGGACAACCTCCTTGCAACTAGGAAAAAAAATCAGTGGTTGCCTGGTGAGTGCATTGATTTTTTCCCAATTCCAAACAGTTGGTCACCCACACTTTGAGCATGCAACACCCTCAATCTCTGGGTGACCACTTTTGATTCCAGGGCGAGTGCACAGGTTGCATCCCAAAGCAACCTGTGATGCAAGCAATCTCAGTCCAAACTGTACTGACTGCAGTCACTCTTAGACTGGCAAAGATGTGAAAGTAATTGCTGTCTAATGTATAAACGCAGACAGATTGCCACCATGTTGCAATCAATCTGAGTCTGTCTGTACCAATGAGTGCAACTCATTTGTGATGCATCTTTTGGGCCCCAAATACAATGCAACAGTTTCAAAGGCAACAAGATCACAAGTTCATTAATATTTGTAGATTGTTTTTTGTCTAAGTTTAAATACGAAGTTAACTTTTCACTTGTTACTTTAACATATCCGCTGAATAAAGGGCTGTGGAAGAAGGGGATCCTGGCGTCCATGACTCTTTCTCACTTCATGGCCTACAGTGTACAGCTAACTCATCCCTTGCATATCTTGCATAAACATTTTTTTCACAGTGTGTGTAGTCCTTGAAATTATTAGTGTCACAACTAATTAAGTAAGTAATAAAAATTGTTTCTTATTTGAACTTTCAAGGATGATGAAAATATATCCCTGGGACAGAGTTTGACAGACAAGTAAAACCTCAGTAAAAATGAAACAACTAAATATTCACATGAAAATACCGCCACTGACATCTCAAGTGTGAATTTTATTCATAACTCACAAGTAACACCTAAACTGTCCTCTGAAAAACTTTCACTGTCTCCGCACAAATCTAAAGTATCATTTGCCTCCAGATATTACTTGACTCTGTTATATGTGGTGGAACTCATAAACTCCAGCTCCATAATAAAAATAAAAGGGAGCTTAAGCATTTTTCAATCACCTGTTGAACACTTTTGGCTCTAACTCCAGCACCTCTCTTCTTCTCTCACTGCCAAATCCCACTTATCAGCCAGTGCTGCCTGAGCTGTATTGAGAAGAGCTATGCAAATGACTGGGAGGGAAAGGGCAGATCTAATCTTAAGGTTTATTCTAATTAAAAGTGATTTACTTTCCCTGCCATTCCCTAAGAGGGAAGCTTAATGTCCTGTTCTCAAAGGAGATGGCATCCTCTAACTCAGTTATGTAGAAAAAGATGCACTTTGGTAAAGTTTTACTGTGGACTGTTACAGCCTTTGGATTTCTACCTGGAAAGGAGACAGAAAAGTCAAGGTTAAGGGCGACCTGATCTGTTCCACCTGCTGTTTGTACAGGACGCTTCACAGCATTCTGAAAATTAATAACTTAAAGAGTTTTTGCTCGTGGGCAACTATAACCTCAGACTTCCCCATTCAGTCTTTTTGAAATTTTCAATTTTTTCCTGTAACTTTTCTCATTCCTCTAAAGGAGATGAGGCGGCAGAAAAAATCTTCTCAATCATGTTTTTTCCTTTTTTTTTTTTTAATTGAACATCAGCAGATCGGATTGAGCACCATAATGAGAAGTGAGACTTTAAAACTTTGCACGGTATTCATGCTCACTGAATGCTGAAATTAGATTTGGAAATTCGAGTCTTTTTAAAATCTTTTCATCCAGTATTTTCCAGGAAACTGAACTAACTTCCTGCTAATGGCAGCAACATTCACCACTTAGACACCGAATCAGCACTGAGCATAAACTTGACCACTGGGTGTAAAAGAAATGAAATCACTAACTAAATATCTAATATATAATCAGTATAATCAGTTGCATTTTAAATATCAAGCCTGTTTGCTTTTGTGTACTTGCCTTTACACGGTGTTATGAAATTTTGGAAAAAAGTATGTTATCTATGACATTTTTCAAATTATGTGTGTTTATGACAAACCAACAGCGTCCAAAGAGTTCATGTTTGTAGAACCAGCATAGGTTCATCCCTTGAGTTAGTTGCCTTTTTTATGCTTGAATATTTCATATGTCCGTGTTAAGTGGCCTAAGAAACAAAAAAACATTCCTTCAGGAAGCCGGGAGAATTATCGCTCCAAACCACTTCAAATTCCGGCTCCTTGGAAGCCAAACATAAAGAAATGAGCTCGAGACTTTTGCACAGTACTGCATATTTTCAATAATACACTGGTTATATAATTTTTAGATTTTATTGTCTTGAAGGAACCATCCAAATAATTATGTAGTCCAACACCTCAGTGTTCCTCCACCAAACACCTCCACAGCAGCTGTCCATCTTCAAGAGAAACAGAGATAATTTTTTTCAGGTCTTTTTTTGTTGTTGTTGTTCAACAAATACATGAATCACAACAGAACTGATTTTCCCTGCAATCTGAAGTGAAGCTAATCCAGGTCAATAGCTGCTGCTAGACATATAAAAATAACCCAGTAATGCCTCAAACCAAATGTTCAGTTTTATATCGTTCCAAGTCAAATACCAAAAATGTCTCCAAATCAACTTCTAAAATGTCAGACTGAACTGAATTAAGTGAAACCAGCAGGAAGCATGAATGCATAAGCACATCATTGATCTATATCTGAGCATCTGTGTCTGCGAGCAGATGTTATGATAACTTACGTTACGCTCAGCAGCAAGTGAGCATTCATGTCAGTCATGGTCATGAGATGGCGGGATGATATCACATGATGCTGGATGACTGAGCATGCTCAGTGTGATGGCAATCAAAACTGGCATGCACTTTGAGTTTGTGTGCGCGCGCGTGTGTGTGTGTGTGTGAGAGATTTTGGGAGGATATAGGATATATTGTAGTACTTTAGTGTCATATTTGCGTTTGTTAATACAAATTTGTGACTAATTGTTGCAGCTGCTCCAAAGTCCTGGACTCTGACGCTATTTTTTAGCTACATGGTGTCCTGATAATTGGTTCCATCTTGATTTCCAGATTTCTCCTTTTCAGGTTCTATTTAGTCATTTCCTTGACACGCTTTGATTGCTGATACTTCTGAGATCAAATTCCAAAAGCCAACAAATGAGAGTGTGCTTCTTATTTTGTTGTAACTATTTATGCATGCATGTGCCACCTAAGCTAAGGTGCAATGTGCAAAAAGCAAACAAACCGAGGGTTCCTCTGTGTTACTGCTGTCAATGTAAAGTTTATAGAATAATTATGAACTTCAACCAAGAAAGTTCAGAACTTACACATATAACCACAGCGTATTTTTAATTAAATGAATATGTGCAGTATTATCAGTCTCTTGTTTTCCTTTTCAGACATGGGTAATCCAATCCCATTAAAGGTACAAATGGTTTAACATGCCAGAATTTAATCCCCTTTTCACTTAGTTCTGTTTGGGCAGATGTGCCATTTAACTTCAATATTTAGTATGAAGTAATCTTAAAATGCAACAGTGAAAATGCTGACAAAAAAACAACAGCAGGTTCCTACATAAAACACTGAGAGAAGAGTCTGCTTTGATGATGAACTTTTTCTGCTCTCCTGCAGAGCATCATCTGCAGCATGCCTCGCTCTTTCACCCACATCTGTAAATCTCCAGACGAGGAAGGAGGCAACCCTGTTATATTTACTGAGATCAGCAGCAGACCTTCAGAGTTTGAGTTAATAAATATATGAAAATGACTTGGCTCTGTAATGTGCTCTGCAGCATTTTGGACGGCAGGTTCTAACTTGTGAATGATGGAGTAAGTGATGGTCAGGTTAGGACCGATCTTTTCATCAGGATTCTGGCTGCTCCTCTCTATCAACCCATCACCGCAGCTGCACCATTACTTGCAAAGGCAACAAACCATGCACATAATTTCATCTGAGATCCATTCATAACTGCAGGATGTGGCAGACTGTAGCAGCAAGTTAAAAGAAGAACCTGCACAACTTACCTTTGTAGGGAATTCTGATGTCAAAGATCAGACATCAGGAATATTTCTAGAATTTGTTTTTGTGAGTCTCCTGATCTTACGAGTTCAAAGAGCATGCACGCTCTGAATCTGGTTCACTCGGAATCTGGGTCATTTCTTTTTCATTTACTGTAGTTAATGGTAGAGCTTACACTGAAACAACAGTGCTTTCTGGTTTGATACAATGTTTGACTGGAATGGGTGATTCCCCTACATAGTGTCATCTGTGCTGTCATGGGGTCACACAAGCACCTAAAGTCAATGTCAGTTTCTGATTTGACTTTAGTCTGTACTGTAGACTTCTATAAATACACAACAGTGCATATTTGTGAAATGATGTTACATTTGGGACTGTATTTTACAGTCTTTTTATATATAAAAAAAACCCCTAAATTTTTCCATTACAAAAACAATTTTTCATATTCATTCTTATAGTTTTTTTAAATGATATTTTACATTAGGCTTGTTAATTCATGGTCTACTTTATGTAATTATATTGATATTTCTTGTATTCAAAAATAACAGGAAAATTCTGTAAAATGTTTAGGGAAAAATTCAGTTTTTCCTATAAATTTTCCCCCCTGCAAACCGCATCCTGGCTGCAGCATACATATTCTGATAGCCCAGGCTGGCCAACACAACACAACACAACACTACACAAATATATAACAAGTTATGCCAGTTGTAAGGCTGATGTTTTACACACCCCGAGGCAACAGTAAGAATAAAATTGAACCGAACTGAGTGGAATAGAATATTACTGTGTTACACAAGGAAAGTAGAACAAACAATAAACAGGAAATGTACTAGACTGTATACAAAAGATGGATGAAGCCTCTGGGTTCAAAGAGTGAAGCCAAAGCAGAAATGCCTTAAACCTTCATTTTCTCTCATGGCCAGCAGGAGGTGACTCTTCTTTTTGTGTTTTCTATGGGAAATATCACTTGGCTTCCTTGGAGACTTTTGTGGCAACATTCAAAACACTCAGTTCAAGGCCTCACAACTGGACCAATGGACCAATTGGTGATGTCTCAGTGGCTATGTACATCTTTTGTGTACTGTCTATGCTTAGACCTCAAGTTTATAAAAGATAAATAAGCCAAATCTTTTGCTTTATTTTCAAAAACAGGTCAAATATGTTCAAAACACATGTACAAACACAGTTTGTAATCCTTTTCTTTCTTTTTTTTTTTTGTGGTGATGTTACTGTAATTTCTGGTATGAAGAAAATGTTGCCAACACTTTTGTTGTTTCATTAAAAAAAAAAATTCCTCCTAACCAGAACACGTTTTGTGTTGCAAACATTACTGATAGCATTAAAAGTTTGACCTTCAAAATGGAGCTTGCTTTCAACTGGAGCCAAAATTTGCTCACAAAAGAAAGTTTTCAGAATAACTGCCATAACTCAGATTTCGCTCTAGCAGACAGAGAAATCCAGGCTCTGTGTATTACTCATCACATCAGCAAAACCTGAGCTGATAATGAGCTGTTGTGATTAAAGATTTTCATATTTTGCCAACGCATCCGTTTCAGCGTTCCCTTCTCCTGAAGGGATTTTGAAGCAACGGCTTCACATAGTTTTATATTCCAATTATAACTAATTTGACTTCATCGTCATCTCCATTTATCTTTTACATAAAGTTGTCATAAACACTGTTAGACTACAATACACGACAGAGAAATCACTACAAAAATCTTAAAGACAGTTTAAATGTTATCTTGCAGGTTCTTGATTATATTTTCCTCATTGTGAAGCCTAACAGACAGAGTGAAATGTGCATTTCCGGTGCAGGTCCCTCACTGATATAGGCACCATTTACTGCTGTTGGTGCCCCTCCCTCACCCACCACCACAGCACACCTCACCACCACCACTACTTAGTGAATAAAGGTCAGGCAATCAGGCATCTGGAAGGACAGCTAATTTGTCATCCCTTGACAAACGTGTCAGCGTCCGATCTTGTCCGCAGGGCTTGATACCGCAACAAGCCGTAAAGGTTAAGAGATTCAAAGAACACCCCCCTCCTCCCCCTTCCCTTCTCGCCCTGTCTCCATCTCAACAAGCAACATGCGACAGAGCAGAAAATTCAATTTTGGATTTGATACTGCGAGGGTTATGTGGTTTCATGGCTGTAAATCTTCAGAGTCTTTAGGCATGTCGTCTGCCTTACTCGGTTAAACTCTGGAGAAGCCCTGTAGATCGAGATGTTCTCTTCTACATCCTCTTTGCTTGTGCAGTATCTCAAAATGATTACTTCTTTTTATTTTCCCAAACATTCAAATCACAGATGGGTGTGATCAGTTGGAAGTGAGTCACGTTTAGAGCTGAACATGATTTATGCAGACAGTAAAATTGAAAAATGGGCTCTATTGGGGTAGCTGTTGTTGGAGATTTATCTTCAAATCAACAATTGATTATTACATTTTTAATTAAAAATGACATCAGCATTTTCATTTGGGTTTAAATACAATGCAGAAGCAGTTATTTGACGCAATCTGTCGATCTAAACGTGGCTTTCGCAATTATAGAAGCATTACAAGTCGCTTCTGTCATCCCTGAATGCATCCTAATAGCCTGTTTAGTGAGGATGTCTACAGCTGTAGGTGTGTCCCCCCCCCTTTGGAGTCCCAAGAGTGTAAGTGACAGAGGGTAGGAGAGAGAGAGAGACATGAATGAGTGACTTTGATCAGGTGAGTTCACCAGACTGTGTGTGTAATGTTCAGTGTAGGATAATGGAGAGTCAGGCTGACAGCAGCATGCTAGATGCACCTAATGTACATCACTGCCAAGGCTAGCTTTAGCCTAACTGCACATTCAATAGTATTTCAAGCTTTTTTGGGGGGTGGGTGGGGGGTGGGGGGCTTTGCCTGCAGTGCTATAACCAGTCTTTTCAGATTCTCGTGACATGCACAAGCAGTGAAACTGCGGAAAGTGTTAAGCAAACTGGAATTGGAGAAGATTCACCTTCACCTTGAAACATGTTGGCTGCAGTGCTGAAGTGCAACTTTTACTTTATGGCAAACGTTCAACATTTCTGGTTTGCATTGCACTTTTTCATGTTTTACTACTGCTGTGCTATTAGTTAACATGTGTTTGCAGACAAATATGAAAAACTACAGACAATTGTGGCAATCTGCTAGCAACCAAAGCAATCGCTAGACAGTTTTTGGTGCAGCACCTCATTTGCAGCAAATTCCATACAGCGAGAGCCGGCAACCTCCAGGAACCACTGCCAACCAGTCCAGGAATACACATTTTTGTCACATCCATGTGGTGGACAGATCTTGAGCATAGTGTGCATGATGCTACATCAGAATCCTCAATTACTTGGACATAGCCACTGGAATATCACCCACTGGATTTTGCATTACATATTTTGATGCCTCAATGTTAGCATAGGCACCATGCTCTGCTTGTACTGGGCTGTAAACATTCTTTCTAATGCTTTTATTTTGGGGTGTTTTAACAGGTGAGCCTATGGGGACAGCCACTCTGGGAACTGCACTTGCACACTGGCTTTATTTTTCAGGATAGTCATCAAACGGAATTGAAGTTGATGGTGCTTTTTAGTAGCACCTTTTTATGTGGTTAGAGGTTGTAAGGCAGCTATATGATTGGCCACATAACAGCTACACATATATTGAGGAGTGCAGTTGGTTAAAGAGCAGTTAGTCTCAGAGCCATGCCAACAGTACAGGTCAGCTGATCGCATTGCCTGTGCTCAAAGAAAACAAGTCCTCTGGAGCTCGTAGTAGAAATCAATTTGGGAGTTACTTTGAGGTGAGTCATTTGGTACATTGGAGATCTCAGGGTTCCTCCACCTGAGAATTTCTACTTGTTATATGCAAATGACTTCTTGAAGCATTAACCTATCACACCCTCTAGAAGCATGGTGTAATTAAAAACTAACATTCTTACTCATTGTAGTTTATTCCCTGCTATGCACATCAGTGGATGGAGGCTTATTGGTTTCAGCTGTATTGTTCAACCCCAAAACAGTTTAATATGTACGTCCATTCATCAGTGTTAACTGGAAATATTTACACCTTGCTTTCATCGGTCTCTTCACCTTAATTTCTCCACTCAGTTTTTTGGTTTCTCTTTAACTGCTCAATTATACCTCATCTCTTCCTTCTTACATTAGCTGCTTCATACTCTGCTTCTGGTACTGCTTTATCGCTTTCTTACACTCATCTCTCAGTCTTTCCCAATTCATAGCCTGTTAACTATAAAAAATTGCATCAAGCCATCCAATAAAGTCACACTATGATTTGCCCAACTGTTGTTATGCACACATGTCAAATGTGTATTTAGCAAGGGGATGTGCAAAAATACACCCATGCCTCCCTCTAAGAAGCCGAGACAAACAGATGGCGCTTGTGTATCTGCTAAAATCTATACATGGCTGATACCACAGGGGTATCTCTGTTACAAGTCATTGCTATGCGCTAATGTGACGGCAGGCTTTCCTGTGCACTGAAGGAGGCAGGGAAAGGGGAGTCGGATGGAGTGCGAAAAGATGAAAAAGAGAGTGGGAGAGTTGAGAAAGCAAGCGAAGGTGGATGCCGTGCTGAGAAAGCATCGCACTCATGTGTGAAGCCTAATCAGGCACAATCTGCTTCACTATGACGCAATGTGCTGACTGACTGTGTATTTTCTATTTATCTAAAATTAAAGCTGTTGCATGCTTATTGCTGAATTCCATTATGCAGTACATTGAAGGGATCCAGCAGAGTTGATGAAACGGTCCTAGAAGTGGCTCCTGGAAAGTTCTGAATCACATTTGCTTTAAATGTGTACACAAGCAAGCAAACTTCAGCACAATGTAAATACAGTCAGAATGGTGCCCCATTATGCAGTGGGATTGAGAAACAGAAAAGGAATATTGCAAAAATTACCTGTTGGCATAGGAATTATTGACAGTGGTTTCACAGTCAGACCTGCCCCTCCCCTCATCACATTCTGTTTCAAAATACCAAGATGGCAATAGTGAAAACACTGGACAGAGCTTTAGATGCAGGTTTGGAAAGCATGATGTTAGCCCAATATTCAGTTTTTTAATATGGGCACATAACTTTTCTATTGACCCCTGGTGGCTATTAAATACAATGTAGGTTTAATGAACTTCCAAGTTGTCTTCATTTTTCCATCATTTGTTATCTACTACTGGTACTAGCTTCAGTCACTTACCTTAAAGTTTACATTAGATTAACTAAGTACTGTACTCACCCACTTCAGGTTGTTACAAATCAACATATTTCATTCACATTGCATGGTCTCTGCTGCATTGATACTAATCTCTTCCTGTGTGTATGCATGTTATCATTTGGGTGAGATTTTCTTTCTCCGATAGAAAGGTGTCAGAATACACAGTGCAGTGCAGTTAGTTGCATTTGGGGCTTCATAGATACAGACCAGACAGGGTGCCCATGCTGACCCCTGTCCACAACTGAAAGTGACAAAAATGGGCATGTGAGTATCAGAACTGGACCACAGAGCAATGGAAGAAGGTGGTCTGGTCTAGTAAATCACGTTTTCTTTTACATCACATGGATGGTCGGGTACATGTGTGTTGCTTACCTGGGGAACACCTGGCACCAGGATGCACTTTGGGAAAAGGGCAATCCAATCGAACATTTGTGGGATATGCTGGACAAGTCTGATCCATGGAGGCCCCACGTCACAACTTACAGGACTTAAAGGATCTGTTGATAACATCTTGGTGCAGATACCGCAGCACACCTTCAGGGGTCTAGGGGAGTCCATGCCTCAATGGGTCAGGGCTGCTTTGGCAGCAAAAAGGGAACCAGCACTATATTAGGCAGATGGCCATAATGTTCTGCCTGACTGGTGCATATCAGATATTATGTCATTATGTGATCTAGCAATGTGCTAAAATGACCTATTTTTAGCATTTTAGCATAGAATTTATTTACATTAAAAAGGAATTCTATTGTTTTAATTTTGTAACTGCAACATCTCATTTATATCCAAAAAGGGCACTTATGTATGATACCTAGCCTAACTTTTTTGTTTTGTTTTGTTTTTTGCTTTTTTTATACTTTTTACTGGGATTAAGTATATCAGCTTGCTGGCAGCGTGAACAGGTCAACAAATACTTTCTTTGTCATAAATGATGAGTGCAACTTGTTGGAATGTAAAAGTTTAAAGTAAAAGCTTCAAATCTTTAGTAGTCAAAATGTATTTATTTAAATTAATTCAATCATTCATTTAATTTTGCTGCCCTCATATATTCTTTTGTATCATGTTTTCATTTTTCCATTGTAGTTGCAGCTCAACTACAACAACCATTACCACCACTGTATTAATTATTGTCACAGGCAACACAATTACTCTGCATTTTATAGGCTACTAGCAGGGTCGTGACTACAATCAGATGTATTTTTGTATGTGGGTCTCTGTACTGGAGGGAGTTTTAATTTTTGATTCGCAAAAGAGACAAAGAAGCTTTCATGAAAATTTACTTCATTAACAGTTACAGTAGCAGCAAAATAGTCATATTTTTGTCATCTTATCCCAACTGTAGCATGTATTTTATCACCAGTGCCAATAATGGACAAACTGTTCAGCAACCATTTTCTCCATGTCAAAAAAACAAGTAACTTTCAATCAGCTTCCCTGTTTCTTGGCAGTGTGGACTTAATTAGTTTTAGGCTGTCGTCCCAAAACAGAGATCTCCCCTCTGCGTGACCAACCTTTCAGAAAACAGCCTTGTTTAAGAGCTGTGCAATTGAGCGCAGTTATTGGAAGGGAGCTTTAGTGACTGTGAAATGGTGACTAATTTAGGGTAAAGAAGCGTGGCCTTTGATCTTTGCTTTGAATAAAGCTGACTGTGCCTGCCTCATCGCCCCTTAGGCCTCATTGTCAGCCTGCCAGAACGTCATCTTTCTCCCATCACTGAATATAAAGCTGTGGAATACATCATGCAAATAATCAGGCTGGAAACAAACACAAGCAGCGCTTTCCCCCAAAGGAAGAGGCAGCCGTCTCTAATGAGCAGGGTAAAATCGGAATATTCATACCTCTTTCTCTCTGCAGAAACGACTGAGTGATTCCCTCCTCTCCCTGTCGCTGTACCCCACTTCTTTCTACTTCTTTGAGGCTTTTCCCTCTCTTCTCTCATTCCCGTTCTGTCTGTCCTTCCCTCTCACCTCCATCTGTGTTCCCACTACTTCTTGTTCTCCTTTGCTCTCTGTCTTCCTGGAACATAGCGATAAACACTAACATGAATAGGCAGTCAGTGATGTTGACAAAGCCGTTCGCAGATTACGCCCCTGGATCACAGAAGCAAATCTGCCAGAGAGGAGACATTTGTTTGTGGGAGAATCAGTAATGAATGCAAAGGGGAAAAAGATTATTAGGAAGGAGTAAGAAATACCCCACCCCCCCACAAAATTACTTAGAAAAACAAACTTGAAATGTCTCCAAATTTAGAATAAAGATGTACAGGCCTTCCCCCACATGTTGGATTTAGTTGTCAGAAGTGGTGACAGAGACTTGTCACATAGTTCTGGGTCTCATCCCACTCAGACAATAGGAGGTCTAGTGAATGATATTCCAAAAATGGACCCACTTGCAAGTAGTCCTAGTTTATTTAGTATTAGCATCACAGAAGAGAAGGCTATAAAATGAATAGAAAAACAAAGTAAACAGCGAAAAATGTTTTTCATTTAATGCCAAAACTTATCAAAGCAGAAATGAAAACATTTCCGGGTCTGTTACTGCCCACAGATTGAACGTTTGCACTGCAGACAGGTGAGCGCCTGTAAATGAAATGAAGAAAAATGTGAGGTATTTGGAGTAAGATGAAGAACGTGATGTACCCAAGGCCAGGGATGGATGATGTAGGAGGAAAGGGATTTTGTTCCTCTCCTGACCACCTTTTGAGAATGACCTAGAATAAGAGAAAAATTATATCCCATAGTAAGAATGTTCCACTTCTCCATGCTAAAACAGTTTTTTCTTTGCATTACAAAAGTATATCTGAAAGTCTGGAGCTAAAATAGTTGGTTGATTGGCAGAAAGGAAATGGAAAATAAAGTATGGGGATGATTTGTGGTTTCCTATACATATATATAGATAGAAAGATAACTATATGCTTGGATTTTGATTATGGGTTGGCTAAATCATTACCTCACATTGGGCTCTGAAATGTTACAAAATGTTTTTTACTATTTGCTTCCATTTTACAGCCAGAGAGAAAATAGCACAGTCATCAATAATAAAAAATCATTAGTTACAGCCCCAGAGCATAGAAAAGAGAAAATGAACCAAAAATTATAAAATTGTTTGCAATAGAAATCCAAGTTTAATTGAAATATCATCCATCCCTTGATCTTCCCAACTGACTCAAACAACAAGGTAGAAGCCAAACAGTCTGATTATTTTGTAGTCTGTTTTTTTTTTTTTTTGTTTTTCATTCAGAAATTGTTAAAAAAAAATGTTATAATAATAACTGGACAGAGCTATGAGATTAAAGTTATCAGCAAAATCAGCTGATGGAGGTTTGAAGAGTCCATCTATAGCACAGGTCGGCAACCCGCGGTTCCGGAGCCGCATGCGGCTCATCCAGGCTTAATCTGCGGCTCTGTGCGGCTCGCGGAAGTAAATTATAAGTATCCAGTTGAAGTGCATTTTATTTTTGTCAGTTCGATTTTTGTTGTAGTTTTAAGTGGAATATTATTGTTATATTGTGTTATTTTATTTATTTATTTTAGTTTCTTAATATATGCGTCACTTGCGGTAGCCGCTACCGGAAGCCTGTAGCCGCTACCGGAACCGGCTTCCGCCAGTATTTGCGGCTTTCACTGTTTTGTTTTCCGTGGAAACCGGGTTCAAATGGCTCTTTCCGTATCACAGGTTGCCTTCCCCAGATCTATAGGAATATTGGAGCCAGTGCAGATTCTCATTTCATTATCTGTGCTATGCTGCAAACTGAGTGCTTTTAAGTAAATAAACCTTGTCTTGTAAAAAGACTTTGGGTTATTTATAGTTATAATCAGCTTTTGTCTGCTTCTACCAGAAGAACCATGAAAATTACACACTGAAGACAGGAATCTTATTTGGGGTTGTAATGCAATTGTGATACAAAATATAACAATTTTAACAAAGTCTTGATGTGTGCTATAATGAAAGTAGGCCACCTTTGTCAGGTGAAAAAAAGAACTGTTTATGTGAATATAGCAAGTTATATTCTAAATCTTTCTGGTGGAACAAAAGTTATGGTTACACTCTCCATTAACACTTAACTTTCTCTCACACACAATGTAATTGAAAAAATAATAGCATATAGCAGTCGTCAATAATATCAGAAGCATTATTCCAGCTTTTGTTCAGCACCATGGACAGCAACCGCAGAGGTTGGGGGAATGGACACATTTATTAAATATTAAAAACTCACACCACCTCCAGTGGCTTTCCTGACCTTACAGCAGAGAACTCCAGGGTTGGATGGCAATTCTTTACCTGGACTGTGTGGACAAAAGTACCGGGCCACCGACACATTAAACTTACAGGAGCTGCTGGGCCATGGAAACCCATGCCGTGAAGCTACTGGTGCACCGTTTTTTTGTTACAATGTTAGTGCCAGAGGAGGTTTGAAGCTCTGCAATTCTTAAGTCAGCAGAGTGTTGCTGACTTTTATGCATTATGTCCCTCAGCACAGCAACCCTGTTCTGGAACTTTACCTGGTCTGTCACTTTGTGGCCGAGTTGGTGCGGTTCCACAATACTTCCACTCTGCAACAACACCACCTACAGTGACATGAAATATCAAGGAGGGAAAAAATTTCACAAACTGGCTGTTGTCAACAATGGCATGCTATTACAGTACCACACACAAATTCAGTGAACTCTTCAGAGCAATCCATTCTTTCACAAATTTTATAAATGCTGCATGGCTAGGTACCTGATTTTATAAACCTTTGCCAAAGGGACTGAAAACACCTGAATTTAAAAATTAAGAGGTGTGGCCCAATACTTTTGTCTATACATTGTAGGTATCTGTCACAAGGGCTTAGACACAGGTTAGCAGCCATTGGTCACTAGGGAAAAATATGTTTTCCCTGACTGGTTGGTGAATGGGTGCTGGAGATTACTGGCAATGGTCAGGAAATTTATTGCTTAAACCCCTGTAACACAGGCCTAGAAACCACTAAGCAAGCCCCCGGCAACTACAGGTCGCTAAAAATGAGTGCTCCCTGACTGGTTGGTGAGCGTCACTAGATGATATTAGTCACAAAAAAGTGGATGGTTCTGCACCGAAAACCTTGCGATTGCTTTGGTTACTAGCAGATTGTTCCAGGTGCCTGAAGTTTGCATGGAAGATGTCAACCTGTCTGCAAACCCTCTCTAGCTACTCGCAGAACTGTAGAGAAATGGAAAAGTACAATGCAAACCAGAAATAAAAAACCATTTGCCTTCAAAGTAAAAGTTGTGCCTTTTGAAACATGTTGGTTGCAGTCGTAAGGCACAACTTTGAAAGCAAACATTCTCAGTTTTCAGATTGCATCACATTTTTCACAGGTTCAGTAAGGAAGGTTTTTGGGTGGAGCACCCTCTTTGTGAGCAATTTCACCAAGTGACAGCCAATCAACCAATCATCAACCAGTTAAGGAATGCACATTTTACTCTATCAATCTCTGGTTACTTACCATCTCTAGGTCTGTGTGACTGAGGCCCAAAGGTGGACTATGAATACTACAATACCCTACAGCAGTAAAATCTATTTGTTACTAAGTGGTTACCTTGTGTGAAGTACTTTATAATGTCAGCTTAGAAAGGGGTTCTCTGTAAAGGTTATTTTCTATATAATTACATTTTTTTTTTTTTTTTTTAATCAAAGTCAAGTAAATGGTGTAGTGTAATTCAGTTAGCATTAGTTATGTCCTTATTTTAACTGCTGTATTGCCAGCCTTTATTATTCTCATTGATTAATTTGACTTCTGTCACAGATGCTGTAAGTGTCCCCTAAAAAAGGCACCAGTTTAAGTGAATCAACTCTTTGGCAGGAAGAGAAAATATATGTGAATAGTAATGTACATTATTTTTTTCAATACCAGCCTTGACAATGTATTGACATTTTTATTGAGTTTTAGGCATGAGGCAACAATGTTAGATTTGTAGACAAAATCAGCCACAGCAGACCCACATCAGCAGCCTTCCCTGTCACATTATTAAAAGCCCAGTGAAAGTGCAGTTGGATTTTATGGACACTGCAGTTTTTCCCCATAACTCCCTTTCTTTTCTTTAGTATTTTTCCTTGACCTCATAATGTTTTCCATCCATCCATCCATCCATCCATCCATGGCTCAGACTGGTGGTGGTAAAGTAATGGTGTGGGGATTCATTTCTTGGCGCACTATGAGCCCCTTAGTACCAAATGAGCATAATTTAAACACCCCTACATACCTGAATATTGTTGCTCACTATGTCCATCTCTTTATGACCACCGTGTACCCATCTTCTGATAGCTGCTTCCAGCAGGATAATGCATCATGCCTCAAAACTCTAATAATCTCAGTCTGGCTTCTTGAACATGACAGTGAGGTCACTGCACTCAAGAGATCTCAGTCCAGTAGAACACCTTTGGGATGTTGTAGAATGGGAGATTCACATCATGGTAGGAAGCTGAAGCTGCTGGGTAAAAGGGGATGACTCAAGTACAGACAATACCAGACATTGATACCTGATTCAATTTCTTTATTTACAGGGAAAGGGAAAAAACTCCAGCAGATTCTCTTGGTTTTCTGCTGGAGGAGAATGGGTCAGTGCTTGGGGAGAGGTCTGCTAGGAAAAAGGAGAGTGTAGTTAGAAACTTGAGTTTTAATGATTTGAAGTGTGAGAGATTATCCTTAGATAACAGGCTGCATGAGTTATGTTCCAGCTTACTTACAGAGGCGAGTAATTCCACAGGGAGAGGGAGGCCGGTTCAGTGATCCTTACAGGCAGTTTTTTTCCGGGAGGGCAGGCAGGGAGATGGATGGCGTGACTCGGGAGGAGAGAAGAGTTTTCAGGCGTGGGCAGCAGGGGTTCCTAAAGTGACAGGCTGTTGGGCTGTTAGTCCGTTTCGAGGGATGAGTAGCTGGAGACAAACAGGCATGTAAGTACATCACAGTAACAGTCACTGAAAGAGCAAATACACGAGCCAATTTAACACTCCAAATGATCTGGCAAAGATTGGGTGCTCAGCTGCTCCTTAAATCCAACTTGCTGATTAGACTGATAGAAAACAGGGGAGCTCATCATATGGGGAAACCCAGACTCCACCTAGGAGGTGTGGAACGCCCAAGGTCAGCACCTGAATGCAGGAAAAAATACTGTAGCATCCAACAACTCACATGGACCACGACCCATCATAGATGTCCAGCTGGCAATCTGCAGCAACTGTGTGATGTAATCATATCAATATGGACCAAAATTTATGATGAATGTTTCCAGCACCTTGTTGAGTCTATGCCATGAAGATTTATGGCATTTTGAAGGCAAAAGCGGGTGTAGAAACACTAATTAGCCTAACATGCACGTCTTTTAATTGTAGGGGGAATCCAGTGTATCCAGCCTGATTGCAGGTTCAAATCAGGAACCCTTGCTAACCAGCAGACCACCATTCTGCGCTCTATCTATTCATTTTAACACAGTTTGTTTTAAATGAGTTATAAAAATGAACATACATCAGAACATGTTCTAAAACATGCAGTTTTTAGCTTTGAAAACAAAACTTTATTTCAAAATGGCCAGTGTCCCTTCTACTCTACCTCTTTTACTCCAGTTGTGTCCTTTTTCACTCACCCCCTTTACACATCTACTTACATTCACTAATAGACCCTCTGGGACGACCGATTTGTGATCACATGAATTTTGTAGGTCCCAGCCCACACAAGTGTCACCACTGATCGCTTGCTATTCCAGTGATCTAAGCTTCCTATTTTCATATAACTGTCAGTAAATCATACTGTGCTAGAGAATAAGTGAAGTCCATAAATTATGAACTTGTAGCAGGGTCTGTTGCTAAAGTTGTAATTTTATGCAAGGTGGGCATCTGAAGACAGGTAGTGTTTAAAAAAAAGGAATGAAATGGAGTAAGGCCATTTTCAAAAAGCCAAGCTGGCTGTGATAATGAGGGAACAGCAAGAAACAAGACTGTGTTTGATGCAGGTCAAGTGCTCTGCAGGCTGGGGATTAAGCAAGACCATTTTAATCAACGTGTGTGCAAAGGAAATTACATCCAAGGTTTGATTTTTTTGTTATTTAAGTTGAGATTTTCTCTTACTTGTAAGCAAGTCCTAATCAGACTTGAATATGTGTGTGTGTGTGTGTGTGTGTGTGTGTGTGTGCGCGCACGCAAATGGACTTTAATCAAAATCAGTGTTAATAGATGCTATTTTGCACATTAATATCACCCATGATATGAGGTGAAAACATGCTTTACAGAGACAGACAATAAATAAGGCAGGAACTGTTTTACATATTTAAAATATTAGTGAGTGTTTATAAGAGGCACGCCATTATTAGTGGAGATGGAAGCAGCATTCATACTGAGAAATCAAGGATGCAACGTTGTTGTTACACATTTATGCAAAACAAATCTGATCAGAAGTAACCTCCGGGCAGTGATACAAAAGAAACTGTGTTGCAGGAGGAGGCGAGCAAATATTTGATCACACTGTCAATGTGTTATTCTTTTCATCCACACCCGACGTTGCAGTGTGATAACAATGCCCATCCTTAAAATCTATTGTGTGCAGTGGCACTTTAGGTTCACATGACAGATGTCATGCTCACTGTGGAAGGGGAGGCAAGAAAACTGATGTAACAGTGATTACAGCTGGACTGATGTGCACTTGGTGCTGATAAAACATCCACTTGCTCAACATTTATTCTGAATGTTAAACAGCCTTTAAAAGTTATTTATCTGAATTCCAGCCAGATCACTGATAAAGTGGGGAACCAATGCAGAGCAAAGGTATGTCATTCACCCTACATCTGGCTAAATAATCCAACTTAACATGGCTCATTATATTTTATAGTGGAATTGTTATTAAAATTACATTTTGCAATTCAAATCTACAATCTAGAACCCAAGAGAGATAATAACACCCCCCATGGATGCTATTAAATATATTACTTGCCAATCCAAAGACAAGTCCTGAGGCACAACCCCTACAACTCAAAGACTTCAAGGTTATAATGAGCGGCTGCTGTCACATTTCCTTTCCTATTATGTCACTTTGAAAGGATAATGTTTATTTCCTGCCATGTTTTTCTCATCAGGATGGGTCAATGTGAACCAGCTAGGCTACATTTTCAAACAATCTGGTTTGATTAGATTCTCCCAGGGGTATGACTTATCCAGTAAATATGTAATTAAAACATGCTTCAAATAATATTTGTTTTACTGTAATAATTCAGTGAAAAGGGATTTTTTTTTTTTTGTTGTAAAAATTGAATAATTTTTCAAGCAGCAGTGAAGCAGTAAAAAAAAAAAAAGCGAAGAGGAATGAAAACTGCATTCAATTGCTGGTTATTTACTTACTATTAATATAGTAGTAGTATTTACGGCAATTATTCCATTTGAGTCGTTACCAGTGTTGTTTCAGAGATGATTAGTCAGTTTGCTTTTTATTGCTATCCGTTGAAATTTACCTGCTCCCTGCATGTTTGCACCTTTTGGTTAATGTTGTCATGTTAGCCTCCAGCAAAAAATGAGAACTGCTAGTCTTGGTAAATGTAAGCCTACATCCAGAAACTGCCTGGAGGTTTTTGAAGTTAGAAGTTATCTGAAACCTGTGGCTTTCACTCTGAGGACTGGACTTCCAGCATAACCTGCTTGTTAAGTGATGATGTATCAGCCCTGTTTCCAGATCCAAGTGTCTACTACGCTGATTAATGTGAATGCTGTTAAGCACACATTATTGTTACTGAAGCTGTCATTTAATGTGTTGTAATGCTTTGTATCTCTTAAAATTTAATACAAACAAACCCATCTTTAAGCTTTTTTTTTTTTAAACTTACACTGTCCCAAACACCAAGTATTTGAAAATGTCAGAATAGAATCACTCTCAGGCCACCTAAGATTTCAGTGGTGATATTAGGCTTAGAATCAGGACTTTTATACACTGTATGAAGTAATACAGATCATGCAGCATCATATTAATGACTAACCTTGTGTTGTTGATGGATCATCTGAGACATTCTCTTGGCTGAAGTTTGGTTGGTTTTCAGCATCTTCTTCCTGCCATATGATGGCATTTGTCTTGACTCATTATGGACCCTCAACATGACCTGTTATTGAGAGCAATTTAACCCTCATCCTATTGAATTCATGTTTATGTTTTTGCCTGAAGTTATAGCACTGCAGTACATTTTAGTTTTTGAGAAATACTCACACTATACTGCCAAACGTATTTAGTCATCCATCCAAATCATTGAATTCAGGTGTTCCAATCACTTTCATGGCCACAGGAGTATAAATTAAGCACCTAGGCATGAAGGCTGCTTCTACAGTGCAAACATTTGTGAAAGAATGGGCCGCTTTCAGGAGCTCAGGGAATTCCAGCATGGTACCGTGATAGGATGCCACCTGTGCAACAAGTCCAGTCATAAAATTTCCTACTAAATATTCCACAGTCAACTGTTAGTGGTATTATAACAAAGTGGAAGCGACTGGGAATGACAGAAACTCAGCCATGAAGTGGTAGGCCTTTACAAAATCACAGAGCGGGGTCAGCGGATGCTGAGGCACATAGTGCACAGAGGTCACCAACTTTCTGCAGAGTCAATTGCTACAGACCACCCAACTTCATGTGGCCTTCTGATTAACTCAAGAGCAGTGTGTAGAGAGCTTCATGGAATGAGTTTCCATGGCCATCCAAGCCTTACATCATCAAGCACAATGCAAAACGTCGGATGCAGTGGTTTAGAGCACACCACCATCTGACTCGAGAGCAGTGGAGACGTGTTCTCTGGAGTGATGAATCATGCTTCTCCATCTGGCAATCTGATAGATGAGTCTGGGTTTGGTGGTTTCCAGGAGAACAGTACTTGTCTGACTGCACTGTGCCAAGTGTAAAGTTTGGTGGAGGGGGGATTATGGTGTGGGGCTGTTTATCAGGAGTTGGCCTCGGCCCCTTAGTTCCATTGAAAGGAACTCTTAATGCTTCAGCATACCAAGACTTTTTGGACAATTTCATGCTCCCAACTTTGTGGGAACAGTTTGGGGATGGCCCCTTCCTGTTCCAACATGACTGCACACCAGTGCACAAAGCAGGTTCATAAAGACATGGATGAGTGAGTTTGGTGCAGAAGAACTTGACTGGCCTGCGCAGAGTCCTGACCTGACAGAACACCTTTGTGATGTATTAAAGTGGAGACTTCGAGGAAATATTTTGGCAGGTTAATATACTGTAAGTCAGAACATGGTACATCACTTATAAATGGAAACTAGCTTCCTACCTTCCTGCTAACTATTGATTTGTGAATCCTCTTTTTCATGGATGCTGAGATGTTAAACTTGGACATTTGAGCTGAAGGAATCTGGATCATTTTTAACTTTCGGTGGTGCCTCAGAGTTTGTTTGAATTTTGGGAACTGAAGCTGTGTTTGAGCCTTGAAATGGTGAATGACGACTGAATTAATAAGTGGATAGACACAGTCGAGTTAATATGAGCTGTTTAATGCTAACTACTGTAGCTAATGTTAATATTAATGCAGCTATGGCTGATTTATTTTCTCATTTTGTGTTCCTACAGTTGATAAAAACAGAACATCTGGCATGTTGTAGTGGTCAATTTAAAGCCACTTAAAGGTACCCAAATCTTAAAAACATAAAAAAATATTGTTTTTGGTACCGCTTTAGAAACATGATATTCCTCATCTTTTGGGTGTGAAATGATGATAGAGAGTAACGCTTAGCTTAGCTTAGCTAATCCTAGATTGGTTAACAAGCTAGATCCATTGGTTAGGATTGTAATTTTGGCTTTTTTTGCTCATGCATAACTGACACCCCCTTAAAACTAGCACATAGATTGTGAACTCATTAGGAAAAATGTTTGCTGAGGTCGTAGTCTTCTATATAAGCAGAGTTCTTTTTGCAGCTGGAAAAATCATCCCCTGCTGGCCATTAGATTGGATGCAGATTTTAAGCATCTGTTTTGACTTCACTCTTCAAACCTTGAGGCTACATCTGCCTTTCCTACACAGTCAATATACAGTTTTGAATAATGTAAAGGTTATTAATATTATCATTAGCAACTCTGTATTGCTTTTTATTTTATTTGGTGGCATTCTGTCTCCAAACAGCTATCACACACATTAAACACATACACGTGCACAAACAGGGGTTAATCATAATGTTAAAAATAAACAAGTGGTATAAAATGAAGATTTGAACAATATGTGTAATGTTGTGTGATCTCTTGCTTTATGTCACCTTGAGTACTATCCTTTTTTTTGGTTTATTGCCTCTGTGACATGCTTAAGAAAACCTGATGTTGCACAAAATAGAGCCACTAGATTTGTGTTGTTCCTTTCACACTAATATAAAAAAATACATATTAAACTGTGAGGGTTAACGATGGACGCTAAAGTGTAATCCTGTTTTTTTGTTGTTCCTGGAAAACATCATATGGAATCATATACCATATTTTATTAACTCATCGGCTCACGTGAGAATGAATTGTGACTGGAACTCATCAGGGAAGTCAGATGTTGTTAGATCCCCCAGGTATTAAATCCAGTTGCATGAAGAAAATAGTTTATCAGTCTTCTTATGCATAAGATGCCTTTGAATATGAGGTTAATAAAACAATAGATTCTTGTTTATGAAGCAGATGAAATTGATGGATTTGATGTAAATTGTATTTTTGTTAATATTGTTGATTATTTATGTTTGGTTGTTGATAATTTTTGGGTGAATATTATGAGTAAACTGTTTAAAGAAAATATTACAAAAATTCATAGGTTTGACATTTTGAGGACGGACTGTGTTTTGGATTGTTGGTGCATTTTTTTTTAGATTTTTATGTTAAATTTTTCTAACCTTTGTTGGTGCAATTTTGTTTTATTCTGTTTTATGGTAGTTTTCAGCAGACCCAATAGCAACCACACTGCAGAAGCTAATGTGGATCTAAATATGTAATAAAATGAATTAATTTAAATAAAAAAAAAAAAAAAGGTAAAAACTTTTCCTCGAGTCTTAGACACATTTTATTTTGCCATAATAAAACATTTGAAGCCATCGGCACATTATATTAAGATTTCTTATGATAGCTTTTCTACACCTACAGCTTCTCTATAAATCTGTCTTAAATCAAGTGGAGAGGGGAGAAAAACCATGGCTGTGATTGTAAATCTCTTTTGTGGCCATTCCAGGATCAAAACCTCAGCTATAAATGACTGTTGTTTGGTGTTATTTTTTGGATTGGATGATTGAGGTCCGAAGAACCCAGACATATTTAACAAAGAGAGGCCTCAGTAGCACGTAGGAGCAACCACGCTTTTCAGAGACAGCCAATAAATGAGACCATATGCAGCCACAGCAGCCTGGCACCTCTTCTTCATGCTGGTCACCAGCTTGGTCACACATGCTGTGGGAGGGCATCCCATTCTTCAAACAGCATTTGTCACAAGTCAGGCAATGTGGTTGTGTTGGTCACTCCGGCACAAACAGCACGCCCAAGCTGACCCCAAAAGTGTTCAGTGGGGTTGTGGTCAGGACTGCAGGCAGGTCATTCCCTCCTCTCCATCCCCAAATTCTGGAGGTAGTCTCTGATAAAGTCCAGTCTGTGGAGGCGAGGATCTTGGAGGACAGAGTTCAGTCCCAGACTGTGGAGATATGGGATTGCCACTGGTTTCAGAATTTCTTCTCTTCTCTCTCTGCATTGAGATTGCCTCCAATGACAAGCCTGACTGTCAGCAACCGGGGTACCAGCAGCTCAAAACAAGAGTCAATAGCAAAATAAGCTGTGTGGCATTGGCAGAGAAGACTGAAGGAATGGTATAAGATTTATTGCCAAGAAGCATTATTACAATAATAAATTACCAAACACAAATTCCCTTACTTTTGGTGCTAAGTGTATATCTTTGATGCTTTAACAAAACAGGCAGTTTTACTATGTTTCTGTGATTTCAGAAAACAGGAAAATGTCTGTCAGTAGGTGGATGGTATAAAAAGCTTATGCCAGCTCTCTCAAAGTCAGCCTTGTCTCAGTGCTGAAAGTTTAAAATCCCACGCACAATATATACTGCTGCATGCAGGCTGGCACTGTAGCAGCAGAATGACTCCAAGGGTTGGACAAGATGGAAAACATTTCACTAATTATGACAGAGATGTTTTCCTTAAATACTGTTGGCTTATTTAAACAACATATAGTTAAACAGCTATGTTGATATATAAAAAAGAATCAAATTAATAATAATAGCTGATTTATGTGGTAAAAAATGACTGTTATCCTTTTTTTAATTTACAGGGCTTTGTTTACAAAATGTTGGCTGGAATTGCCAAAGCTTCTTTTTCTATAGACTGATCAGAGTTTATCAAAGATAAGGAAGTATTTTATTCAAGGCTCATCAGACATTATTTAATCTTTTTGTTCTGGTATTCTAATATCCTGTGCTTATACGCTCAAAATAAATTCTGCATTAAAGGTTGTAAACTGTTACCAGGCATAACGTGAAGATAATATATTAGCCACCAATTTTAATTATTGTATTTTACTGCGCATTGTTGATGACTTTTTTCTTTTCTTAGAAATTCTATTATCGCTGTTTGTTTCCCTGCACTTTAAGTTTTTAATTTTCATATTGTTCATTTTTGGCTTTCTCTCTCTGTTGCATAAATTGTTTTCTGCCATCCCACACAATAGGGTCAAAGAGCAATTAAATAACATAAAAGCAAGAGCAACACAAAATGAAAAATAGTCTGACAAAAGTATCTTCCATTTAATAAAAAGTTAACAAAACCTATGTTGAACACATAATGAAAAAAGTGCTTATAGTTTGACAAAAACGATCAAAAATGCATAAAGAGAGCCTGATTAAAATGAAAATTGTGCATCATTAAGAAGCTAAACTGCAATATTTCTTATTATTGTACTTTAGATTGTAACAGCTCATTTATTACATGTTCCAGTGTGAGATACCGCTTTAGAAGACATTTTTGAAACACAAAATGTACGATCTGACTGGCAGGACCTCTTCACCCATCTTTTCATGGCTGGTGTATGTTGACATATAAAAAACAAAAAAAAAACAAAAAAAAACATACACATGGCTGTACAAGCCATATCATTGCAGTAAGTGTCTCATTAAATACCTTTAGGCTTCTGCAAAATAAGTCAGTGCAGGAAAGTAAATTACTGTTACTAATTACTTTTTAACGGTAACTTTCCCCAGCGGTGGTAAGCATGTGGTTCCAGCAGTAATTATTTCATCTGCATAGATCAGGGCTCAGCTGATGCACCATACCTGGTAAGGATTCTATGGTGGTGATTAGCGCTTAATTTCTTATCCTTTGGTGTAAAGCAAATCCCTTAACACTGATTCATAAAAGGGCTATCACACATGTACTGACCACAGTGGTGTTGGCGACTTTAAGACAATGGCTACTAATGTAAAGGCACATGTGGGTGGAGGGCTGTATGTGTGGAAGGTGAAGAGGTCGAGACATTGCAACGCTGTAACTCTTATAAGATGTGGGGGGTCAACGGCAAAGATCTGCTGGGTCAAATGTGTAATGGGAGCCATTTTTCATAAGGTGCATTTCTCATTCCAGTCTCTGAGGAAACAGCGAGAATGAACTGCAGGAAATGACATTTCCATGTGTGTAACCTTTTGCCTTACCACGTCCCCTCTTGACAGGGAATGGCAGGCCCTTCTCATCTCTCTTAGGCTGCATCATATATCACTCACGGCTCTCCATCCCAAGAGTGGAAGAAAGAGTGAGAGGAAGAGTACAGGTGATGAAGGTGGACTGCTCTTCAATCTAGCAGCTACTCAACGATCAGCAACACATCTGTCACGAGCCCTAAAAGTAATTTTGAACCAACTGACACATGCACTAATATCACTGGTTTGTAATATGGATGAACTGTAGATGGCTGCCACTAAGCTGTCTTGAACATTTTCAAAAAGGCATGTCTGCTCCCTTTATTGTGAATCAGTCCAGGACGTAGATCAAGCTGGCCGAGGAGAAAAGGACAGAGGGGAGACTGCAGTGTTTTTATCCTCTTGAAACCCAGACAATCCAACCACTTGGTGGCACTAGCAGCCAAAATCACACAGAGAGAACAGGAGGCAATGTGTCTGCATATAACAGATAGAGCTGTATGAATGTTCTTTTTCCATAACATAGCTTCAGCCATGAATATGAATATTCTTAACAGCAGGCCTAAGACTATCAAAATAAATCAGCTGCTGTAAACATCTCATTAAAGATGAATATTTCAGTTTTGGAGCTGCTGTGAGAGCAGTAAAGTCTGCCAGAAACACCATGGGCAGCTTCATGTGAGGTGGGTAGTGTGGATGGGGAGCATGTGCACAACAGCATGCACATAAACATGCAGAAAACACATTCTTGGCATCTGATAAAGCGCCCTAGGTGCACCGGTGCTCCATTCGCTTTCAGGCTCCTGTTAATGTTTAGGTGGCAATTAGAAATGAAACACTTGCGAGGACAGAGGGGGAAGCTAGTTCCTGATTCAGGTCGCGCTTGAGCCTAATTGTCATTGGCCAGAGAGCAGCAGGTCAATTGAAGCCATCTTGTCATCATGACCTGCTGAACTGAGTCCTAAAATCTGATTGGACTGACCAGTACACACCCACCCACACATAGCAATGCGAATATTTTGCATGTTTTCATCCTCCCACTGTGCTGTTTAGTAATGATAAAGGCATATGTATTCATTCTTATCAAGCTGTTTTAAAGGTTTTGTCTTTTATGATGCAATGTTTTTACTTTAAATTTAGATTAGCAGCTGAATGAATAAAGCCAGCAGCCGAAAATTAATGAGTTAATCGTTCACAGCCGCCACACGCTTGGCGTTTCCCTTTATCTGGTGTTCTTTCACTTCACTTGACCTTGACTGTGCAAAATGATGCATGTAAACTAACTGCATTGCACTCATAGAATGACTCCATTTATAAAGTGTTGTTTCAGAAACATAAAAAAAAACCATTAAATATTTATAAGTGTTGTATGTCTTATGCCACCTATAGTCCTCACACCATGATTAACTTATGAAAGTGGCCACTTTTGCATTTTTTTCTCATAAAACATGCATTTCATAAAATATGTAGAGTATGTATCTGGTTAATTTTACACTATGAAAAAAAAGTGGTACTTATGGTATAAGATACATGTAAGACTTGGAATAGGATGGACGGATAGGGATTTCTTATGTTTGTTTATTTTTTATTTTATTTTTCTATTGCTTTTCTATACGAGTACTGACCACTAAAATCACTTCACACTACAGGCTACACTGATTAATTCATACAGTGCCTGTATTACATACACATGGCATTCTCACTATCACACATAAGTGTCACACTTAAGGACAGTTTCACTCAGTTCAGTCAGTTTTGCCCAAGGACATTCCGACATGCAGAAAGGAGGAGCTGGGAACCAAAAGCCTTCTGATTAGTGTATGACCTGCTCTATGTAAATCACAGCTGCTTCAATCTGCACAGTTTGACACTCAGAATTTATCTGTCATTAGAAATGGCTCAGAAGCAGTAGTCTGCGTCCAGTATTTAACTTACAGTACAGAAATGTAATGTGTAACGTTGACTTTTCAGGAGTAAAAAAGAAATACCTTGTGTACATAGACTGTATATAGAAGATGGATGTTGGCACCCGCACATGGGATCATGAAGCCTTAGCGTTAACGCTTTGGATGCTGCATGCTGTTTTTTGGACACAAGGTATTTGCACACATCGTTAATGCATGTTAAACAAACAAGTTAAAAGCTAATGCTACTTAGACTCAGAGTTCAATCAGAACCTCACAGATATGAAACAAATTCAGAAATCCCCCCACAAATGGTGATGTAGTTGCTGCAAGATGGCAATTAAACTGCAAAATGACATAGGTGCTTGGCAACCTTTCTTTTAAATAGGAATATAGCAAGACCACAACCAGCTGGCAAGCAGTTGATTCCCCTAATGCACAGGCACCTGTTTGCAGATGAATTACATCTCTTGGCGCAGACTGACTCAGATTGCCAATACATTGCAATCAATCTGTCTGCCTTTATAAATTGCATGGCAGTTATGTGTCTATTTTATAAAGATGGCAGTCACTGTATGAGCCTGAAAAACTGTATTGTGGTCAAAAGTGGTCACTCAGCAGTTGATAGTGTTGCATACTCAACCTCTGGGCGATTTCAGCAAATACTTGCACTGGTTACTGACAGCAAAGAATTCAGTGCAATCACTGGGCAACCACCAATTTTTCCTTTCCTACACGCAAGGAGGTTGCTGCCCCATTTTCCCTCTAGTGTGTCTGAGCCATTAGGTAATCACTATTGACAGCTGCTGAAAGTAGTTTAGAAGTGATACTGCAGCCATTTGTGTTTTGCTTCAGTGTTTTTATTATCACTGTGAAACCTGACAACATTTCAACCATAAATCACCAGCATAAAAAAAAAACCCCACCTGTCATAACCTCTGGTGCAGATTGTACTCAAACACAGACTCGGAATATAAAAGTTAATACATTTATTTACAGTCAGGTTACAGTCAAAGGAAAGGAATCTCAGTTAGTGAACTCCAACACAGACAGGCCCACCGAATAATTTCTCCACAGCGGAAACACGTTCTCTTGATAACTCAGTCAGATTTAATCCCCAATTCCTGCAAAGAGAACAAACAGGTGGACCAGTACAGGAGGACTGTAAAACTGCCTGCTTTCAGGAATTAAACATCACATGATGATGCAGATATTATCTTTTCTTTTTTTATATCAGTTTTGTAAAACAGTTTTTATGCCCTCCAAGTTGTTACAAGATGTAGCTCACTTTGTTCTGGTGATTAGTCTAAAGCTGTTCCTCTTTATAAATATTAATTTTTTCATCTTTCTTTGCCAAAGCCTGAGGCACCAAGCACAGGTGTTTTATGAATAACATGGAGGACAAGCAGCTAACTGCAGCTGAAACAGGAAGTTGCAGTAATAACTGCTGTCCCTAGTGCACCCTGGGTAATAATCAGCCCTCGTTTGTCATAATAGCAGGTAAATACTCAAGCACGGTCGCAGTAGTCCTCTCAGTAGGACACCAGCAGCAGCAGCGGTCCACAACAATATTTCACTTATTTTTATTAAGTGAACAGGCATTCCGGTCGTTCTCCGAGGCCTGTTAGTGTTTACAGACGCAACGGCAGACAAACAGCAGAAATGAAAAGGGCAAGTCACGGCAGCACAGCAAAAAGCCAGATTCAAACTCAGGTCGGAGCACAAAGGCAGTTACACAAGTGTAGTCAAGCATCAGGGGTCTGCATTAATTATTCAAACAGTATTTTACAGTACCGATTATGACTTTCCTTTTGCCGATTGTTTGCTTGTTGATGAAAACAAAAATCAATGCGGACATGTTTAGTGCATCATAATTTAATAACAGAGGAAGATATTACTGTGAAGATAATTTTTTCTTTCTGCCTGTGTTCTTGCCGGCTGGTTATGAAATGTACAAAGCCAAAGCCTGAGGCAAAGTTTCTCTGTTGTGCTTTCCATCTCAGTGAAGAAACTCCGAGATAAGACAAATGGTTCAAATGACCTTTGAAAAGATCACCATCTCTCAGTTCGCCCAAGAGAGGGAAAGCAAGAGGGAGAGAGGTAAGCGAGGGGGCCTATTTCTATAGAGCCAGGAATAAAAGTGGATTCCCAAACCGTGTGAGTGTGTGCCCTCTTTGTCCAACCATCTCACTGCTTTCTGCTCCATTTATAGAAGTAAGTTTATTTGTCTCTGCGGAGTGTGTAAATGAAGCAGCAAAAGCAGGAAGGTGGGTTAAAGCTCAGGTTTGTTACTGATTAACTAACAACTATCATGATTTATTTGCCCCCATTCCCTATATTTTAATGAAATGCTCATAAACTGCCATGCCCTGCAGAGGGGTCTCTACCCTGCACAGCTAACTGCTAGCTCTGCTGTCCACAAGGGCCTTTCATGGTGCTCATTACAGTCCTGTCCTAGGAGAGTCTGCATTGCTAGCTAGCTCCCACTTGTACGCCTACTCCCAGCAGCCTTTCTTCTGTGTTTGACATTTCTGCATCTCAGCAGAGTTACTTTCCTGCAAAAGTATCATGATGCTTTGACAGATGTTGAAAGTCTTGAAAGAGTAAAAAATAAAATAAAAACAAACCTAAAGTGGAAAAGTCCTTTTGAATAAGTGACTTAAGAGCGGCACGGTGGTGCAATGGTCACCACTGTCACCTCACAGCAAAAAAGGCTCTGGGTCTGAATCCACCAGCCTGAGGTCATTCAGTGTGGTGTTTGCATGTTCTCCCTGTGCCCGCATGGGTTTTCTCTCAGCACTCCAGTAGAATTTTGGCTCATTCCTTTCTATAGTTCAGTTCATCAATATTTCAGCAATGTCTTTATTGAACATCCCTCTTTAGGTCATGCCACAGCACCTCAGCTGGGTTAATATCACAACCCTGACTTTACTATTCCAAGATATGAATGTTCTTCTGCTTCAATAATTCTCTTGCTGATTTACTTGTGTGCTTTGGGTTATTGTCTTTTTCATCAGCCAGCCTTTCCTGAGCTTAGATCATAAGTTGCTGCCCTGATATTCTGCTGTAAAAGTTCTCAGTACATTTTTGAATTCATTATTCCTCCAGCCATAGCAAGGCGTGCAGGCCCTGAGGAGCCAAAACAGCCTCAAACCATGATGCCCCTTCCTCCATGCTTCACAGGTGGTTGAAGTGTGTTTTTTTCTCTTTAAAGTATTGTGCACTTTTCAGCTTGTGTTTCATTGGTACACAGAACACTGTGCTGTGAAATATACAGGTGGACTTTTGCAAATTTAAGATTTGCCACAATGTTTTTTTCTTTCTTCTTCTTCTCTCTCTCTTTTTGAATAGATATTTCTACAAATGTTTTGCAGTCTTGCTGTGATCTTTGCAGGAGGCCAGAGAGAGTAACAAGGCCTGAATCTCCTCCATTTGTAGACACTTTGCTTTATTGTGGATTGATGACACCTGCATCTCTAGAAATGCTTATGTAGCCTTTTTCAGGATGCACATCTAGAATACTTCTTCTAAGGTACTAAGATACACTGTCAATAAACATAAAAGTGTAGTTACTCTTATGCTTTTGTTTATCTGGTGGGGCAACTCCAAGGTTATTATAGTTAAATAAACCTCACTAAAAACTGAAACTAGGTACAAAAAACATTTTAGTGAAACTGAAATAAATTCTAGATTTTATAAAAAGGCTAAAACTAACTGAAACTGTATTTTGTGCTTAAAAAGCTAACAAAAGTAAAACCAAAGCCCCAATTTCTTTTTGGTCTTTGTCAGTGTGGTGAAGTTTGTCAGCCCAACGTGCAACAGGCCCTTTGGTGCTTGTTTAATAAGTTTGCAATCTGCACATGAGACCAAGTGTTGTGTTCGCACTGTAATACCTGTTTTTAATTTCTTAAAACATACCCCTAAGAAATACAACCACATTATATTAAGTAAGTAAATAAAATTTTATTTGTACAGCACCTTTCAAGATAAACATCACAAAGTGCTTCACATTAAAATGCCAGAACACAATAACAATTAAAAACAGCAAACACTGAATCTAATAAGACCTTAATTAAAACTGAACAAGTTTTTAACCAAAACAAGCAAGCAAATCAACTTTGCAAACTAACAAACTAACTTCAACTAACCGAAAAAAATTGAAAAATTATATATATATATATATATATAATATCACAACATAGTCACCTCAATTTATGTAGTAAGGTAAAGACCCAACAATAGCCATGACACACACACACACACACACACACACACACACACACACACACACACACACACACACACACACACACACACACACACACACACAAAACTCCACCTAGCAAGGACTTCACCATTACTGAGAAAGTGGTTTGATGTCTTTACAAAAAAACAGTTAAATAATGAAGAAAAGAGCTATTAAAAATGTTGAATTTGCCTACAGTTGTTATTTAGCTCTGAATGCCGCATACTAAAAAACAGTCTGACATTTTTGTAATGATAATTATTCACTTAGATTAGAAGATCAATAACAATCTAGGAAATGTGAAGCTACAGCCAGCAATTAACTTAGTGTAGCACAGGAGCAGGGGAGACCCAATAATCACAGCAACTGTCAAACTGACAGAAGGTAACAAAATCTACCAGCACCTTTAAAAGCTTACTAATTAACATGTAGTATCTTGTTTGCAGGGGGCATGGTTTGGGGTCCAAGAATATTTCCAGTTGCTTGGCAACACTACGATGAAGTTTTGGCTGCTGGTTTCTCCAAATGTCAAAAATTTCCTATAATGAGTGGCAGTATGTGCTTCAATAAAGGCTTTGCAAACTTTTTATGCCCTGGGTTTTGCCTGCTAGGCTGAATACAGTCAACCCTTCATTATTATGGCCCAACATTATCTAACATAACAAATCAGAGCTCACAGCAACAGGTTAAAGGACCATTAGTGTACAGAGTAGCACTGCATTTTTGTGAGTGTTAATTATATACATGAAACCGATTTCATATACTTGAACAAGTGTTTGAAATGAAAAAGTAGTTACTTAAAGTAGTGGTTGACTGTAGAAATGAGTCTACTGATGCTCTCACTGCTGGGCAAATGCATTAGCTAAATGCTTATTTGCACTAAATGTGGTGCCACAACAGGGTGTTTCTGGGCTCACAAAATTAAGATGTAAAATGGATTGTGCCTTCACATGATGTAACCTATTAAATTAGTTGGTGCATGTGTGTGAACGTGTGTGCAGGCAATACAAGGAGGAGATGTAGCCTGGACAGCAGCATCACTTGCGTCCCAATTAGCAATGCGGGGCTTTGAATGGGTCTTTAACCTTAGCAGAGCTTAATCATGTAATTAACGAGAATGGTGAAACTGGCTGCCTAATGCTACCCTCCCGGTAGAAATTTTCTCTGCAAAACATCGCCTAGACTTCATGTTTTCAGAGGCAAAGACATCATTTGTGACCTTTAAGACAAGGAGAGGGTTTGCTTCCTTGGGCATTTGTCTTTTATTTACTCGGGCACTGTTCTAAATTAACGCCTGATTATCATTCAGTGCATGTGAGTGTATGTGTGCATGCATATGTGGCTGTGTGTATTTGTGAATCCGTTCACTTCCACGATGTGTCTCAGGGTGTGTATTTGCATATCGTCCACTGTCACGATTGCCCATCTAGGGTCTGTCCTAATGGGTGATTACCTACTGCTGGCATTTAAGCAGTGGCTGGAGGTGCACAGTCCCTCCCACTTGGACATGCTGCACATCAAGCTGGATGAGTAGTTGTTTACAACAGCCTCTCTTTAATTGCTCATCAAATTATTGACTTAATGATAAGACATGCGAGATTGAAAGGGACATATGGATTCGGACAGTGGCCATCACATGCTGCTTCACCACACTGTGATTTTGTATCCACAGTGACTATTAGCTAAACAAGCTGAGGCCTATTTAGCGGTAATCAGTAGAAGCACTGAGGAAGATAAAAATCAACCATGGGCATTATTTTCACTCCAGCCTTCAAGAGTGACAGGCCTATTATACAGTGCATGTAATTTATGAGATGATCATCTTTGATGGCCTGGATGTCCGCCGTTCGCTGTAATGTTTTCTATGGTAATGATGCTTCCCCTCTGCCTTGGACCACAAAACCGCCATCCGCCTTGTGACTCCATTTCTCTGCTGAAAGTGATTGTTGACGGCTCCATTAAGAGGGGAAAAAATATTTTCTTCTCCCTCCTCCCCTCCTTCCACCCACTCAGAAGCTTTATATTCACTCGTCAGCTGGGCTTATTTACGTCGTCTTCTTCTGCGCGGGGATGCATCAGGTTTGAACTTGTCGCTTTGATGGGGATGGGGGTGATTTGAAACGACCTTGATACAACTTCTGCACACGGGGTATGTGATGCCTCTGTGGGATCGTACAGGGAATCAAAAGCTGTGGCCTGGAACAGTGCACATTGAGTGTTGGTCATTACAGCTGCCGGATACCAAAGCCACAAATCTCACATCCGTCAGGGCTGTAAAGCCATCTTGTCTGTCTAGTATAAAACGCTCATGTTGTGCATTTGTTCTGTAGCCTTGCAGCAGCTGTATGTAATGCATATTCAAATTGAATATTGTTGCATAAAACAGCAATCATCCATGATTGAACCTCAAAATTAGCAGCAAGAAGATTTCCTGAACTTATAGCTGAATTAACCTCCTCATCCATGTTACAGCTTTATTTGTGTTTATTTGAGCAGAATTCTCTACCACCATCATCTAAATAAATAAGGGTAATTGTCATAACCAATAAAGGTAACTTTTTCAAATGACTATGAAGCAGGAGCCAGACTGCAGTGCTCAGTTTTAAAAAGGTTTATTTTGCAGGCATTCAGGGAGAATCAGGAGCTGGGAGAATCTCAGATGAGTCAATTCACTGAACAGGAACGGCCTTTTGAGTCTTTTTCCAGAACAGGCGGAGGAGTGAGCTTCAGCAGACTCAGAATTACTGAGAGGTAAAGAGAGATTTGAAACTAGCGTCAGAGAGCATGATTACTATGAAAGTCTGGTGAGGACCGTAGGCTCAAGCTGATCCTTAAATACAGGAAGGCAGTGAACTGATGGTAAACAGGTGTCAGATGGAGAGCTGTAAACTGGCAGGTGGAGCCAGCAGGCGGAGCCCAGGGCGTGACCACCCCAAAATCCACAGGAGAGGAGAGGAAAAGGAAGAGGCTAGAGAGGGAGAGAGAAAGAGGGAGGAAAAACCCCCGAGCAGTCCTGGACCATGACAGTCATACCTTTGACCCTATGAGCTCTAGTCACTTTATTCTAAATAGCCATTGCACACTGGAGCTGTTCTTGAAGCATATGGTAAACCCATCACCTTAAAAATACACTGTTTTTAGCTCAGTAGGTGGAGTCTGTGGAGAGACTCCTCCTATTGTACTGGTCAAAGTTGCCCACAATGATCACTCAGTGGGTCTTCACCCAAATTATGCTCAATCTCACATTTGTTGTTTGATGGGCTAAAACCTGTGAAATGTGATGGACTGTGAGCCGGATAAGCTACTACATTGGAGACATTTTGGCTTCCTTTCATTTGCCACCAATCAGTATAAATGCAATATAAGCTGAAATAATAGATACACTGATGCTATCATTCATGGTAAGCTTTTAGGGAATCTGAAAGCTTTTTTTTTTTTCATTATTTCTTCAACTGAACGTAATCTGTACATGCTCAAAGCTACAAATGTTTTTGGTACTTCATGGAAAATCAATATTTTGGATTAGGCGCATCACTTTTTTAAAAATTTGAAAACAATGAATAGCTTCCTTGCTTATTTCAATCCTATAATGCAGCGCGCTTCTCCCGATTTACAAGAATCAACTGGTGTGATAAGATAAGGAATATAATTTGGGCAGGGTTGTAACCCATAAAGTGTGTGAACTAGCATGCCAGCTATCAGCTATCATGGAATGAGAAATATTCAGCACTTTATTATGACAGAATTATTTCCATGGTTAAGAAAAACAACTTCACATCATCTAAACAAGTCAGAAAAAAGAAATCTAAAAGAGCATGCACAGATCTAGAAATAAAATTTGGACAGATGACACATGAAAGATTAACTTGTAATGACGGGACGAGAAAACAATGCATACGACATCATCTGTCAGCGATGGTGAAGACAGTGTTATCGCATGGGCATGTATGATGACCAGCGGAACTGGGTGACTAGTGTTTATTGATGATGTGACTCTGACGTGTACAGGGCTATACTCTGCGCTTAGATTCAGCCAAATGCTGCAAAGCTGATTGTTTTGCACTTCACAGTGCAAATGGATAATGACCCAAAGCGTGCTGCAAACACAATCCAGGAGTTTCTCAAGCCATCCCAAAAGAGCATGCTTTTCAGTTACTGAGGGCAAAACTGAAAGCAGAGAGACTCGCAAACAAGCAGGCAGCTGCAGTAAAGGCCTAGCAGAGGAAAGGGAGGGAGGAAACACAGCGTTTGGTGATGTCCACGGGTTCTAGACTTCATGCAGTCATTGACTGCAAAGGATTTCATTAAAACAATCCTTATATTTAAAATGACATTAGTATGTCCAATTAATTTTAAGCCTGTGAAATTATATAAAAAAGGCTACAATATCTAAACAGTTAATGCAATACTTTTGTTAAATCTCATGAATTAAACTATATTTTTAAGTACAGAAAGAAAAGAAAAAAACACTGATATATTGGTAACACTGCAATGGTGTGTGTTCATTTTGGGTCCTGCAGAACAAATACCTTCTTCTGACACAAAGTCAAATCATTTCAATTTCAGCATTAAGACAGCGTTCGCTAAACTAAAGCAAAAACACCTGCCTCATCAGGAACATCTACTTATTTCAAACTTGGTTCTTTGCAGAGTCGAGCAACAGAATGGGAAATCTGACCTCTGAGGATTGGATCTTTTGACACCTGTTTTTCACTGTGGGAATCAGAGCAGTAATTGCTTTTGAGGGGTCCCTGATCCATTTACACTGCACTCTGCTTTCCAAAGCCGGGAACATGATTTGTATTTGACACATGTCCTCGTTTCATCTCTTTTTATGTTTGAGCAGTCTTTGTGATGTGATGATGTTTATTTGGGCTAGATGTTGCTTTTCAGTTTGGACCCCAAGGAAGGAGTGGTGCGGAAGGGAGTGGGGGTGGGAAGTTAAAAGATGGCATTATTTTTTATCTGGTGCTTTCATACGTGATTTACTCTGTTTTAAAAAAATACATTTTTAATAGTTTTTCCTCCAATGTTTTCAAAGATTTATGAAACAACAATTAAGTCAATAAAGTAAATTTTCAAAGACATTTCATCTTAAAAGAAGAATAATTCTTATACAAATCAATTCTTTTACATCCTGCGGAGGTGCAGTACCCTCCTGTTTTGCAGTGTACACAAACCTTCTGCAATCATGCCAAACAGTGAACCATACAGACTCACAAGAACCAGACACTATAAACACTTGAATTGCAATCCAATATCCTCTCTATTTTTCTCCACTTTGGATCTTGAATATGGAGGTGTGCATCCCAATTATCCTCTGCTGAAACATGAATGCAAAAGACTGAAAACAGCACCGTGAACAAAGAACAACAAAGAAAAGAGAATTTGTCTTTAGCTGCAGGGCATTCATTTAAACTACATTTGTGGGAAGAATTGGAGAGCAGAGGAAGGAAAGAGAGTGATCAAACGTGCCTGCTGTCACGCGAGCAGGGTGTGTGTATGTGTGCGTGCCCGGTCACTGGCATTCATACAAGAGTCGACCCTTGAAATTTAGCAAACATCTTATTTTCTCATTTATTTGGGTCTGAGTTCTTAAAGTGAATGAATCAAGCCAGGAATCAACAGTATTTCTACCCTCTGCCTTTCCCAGTTCATCAGCATCTTGTATGATGCTGAAATTGATGCCAACCTCATGATTGTGTCCTCGTGTACTCCCCCCCCCAAGTTATTTTTGAAAAGAGCAAACTCCAGCACACAGAATACAGAAATCATGTGTTTACAGTTGGAAAACATCAAGCATGCATTTTAGTCAGGTCAGACACTCATGCCGGGATTTCATTTTAAATCGTAATTCCATGCTCTTCTTGCTTTCTATTATTTTTTGATGGTTTCCATAAAGGACACAGAGATACACCACTGTCACCGGTACACCGGTAACGGTACAGGCTGATTTATCCTTTCAGAGCACAAGGACGATAGCCTCCTCAGGCTGCAAATCTTTCTTTTTTTTCCAGCTGACTCTAATCACCAGCTAATTAATAGTTGATGTGCCAGCTTAAAAAAACACAACTGCCATTAACCTGTACATGCTATTGATTTAGCCTTGCTTTAGGTGCTGTAGGTACTTCTGGGAAAGAGAACACTGGACCGAGCAGATGCTCTAATACTGCATTAGATCAAACTTTGGAGTGTTTAGTAACAGCAGGATGAACTTATGGGCAGGAGCAAGTTAATCACATTCGGTTGCAAACTGATCTTCAACGTAACCATTTCAGAGGCAAAGAGATCTAATGAATGATTCTAAAAATTGGCCACAGGTGTGAATGTGAGAGTGAATAGTTGTCTGTCTGTCTGTGTCAGCCGTGTGGCAGACTGATGACCTGGCCAGGGTTTATCCTGCCTCTGGACCGCGGATAGGCTGAATAGGCTTTAGCCCTGTCTCATATCTGAACTGGATAAGCAATTGAATGAAAGAAAGAAAGAAAAGTGTAATATTTGAAAAAATATGAAGAGGTCAGCCACATAATAACAGGTAACTGATGCAGCCCACGCAGGTGTGTGAGTTTGACAGAAAAAGTGCTGTACAGTATGTAACATACACTATAGTACCAGAAGTATTCCCTCACCCATCCAAATTATTGAATTCAAGTGTTCCAGTCATTTCCATGGCCATAGGTGTATAAAACCGAGCACCGAGGCATGCTTCTACAAAAGAATGGATCGCTCTCAGGAGCTCATTGAATTGCAGCATGTTACCGTGATAGGATGCCACCTGTACAACAAGTCCAGTTAGGAAATTTCCTCACTACTAAATTTTCTGCTGTCAACTGTTAGTGGTATTATAACAAAGTGGAAGCAATTGGGAACAACAGCAATTCAGCCAAGAAGCAGTAGGCCATGTAAAATCACAGAGCAGGGTCAGTGGATGCTGAGGCGCATAGTCCACAGAGGTGTGGTATCTGATATGCCTGTGTTTTAAACTTGATATATGGTTTTATCTATCATTTTTAAGGTCTTCTTAGCTGAGGCCCTTTACCTTATGAGGCCATATGAGGAAAGGTATGTATACCAGAGGCTCTCTAAGTCCCCTGGAACTGGTTCCAGCCAGTCTATAGGTGACATCACATGCAATGTAAACCAGATGTTAGAGCCTATATAAGACAGGAATTGCCATTGTTCTGGGAGAGACTGAGAGAACAAAGGATTGGCATTCCTCTCCCAAACGTGCTGGAACATTTGTAAGACAATGTCTTCTATGTAAATAAAAGTTTACGTTACCATAAAGATGGTGTCAGCAGACGATTTCTTCAAACACACAGAACAGAAAAGATACAACTGAGGTCACCAACTTTCTGCAGAGTCAGTCACTACAGACCCCCAAACTTCATGCATAGAGAGCTTCATGGAATGGGTTTCCACGGCTGAGCAGCTGCATCCAAGCCTTACATCACCAAGTGCAATGCAAAGTGTTGGACGCAGTGATGTAAAGCACTGCATCCAACAGTATGAGACTGGCAACCACCAAACACAGAGTCTGGGTTTGGTGGTTGCCAGCAGAACAGTCTTGTGTGACTGCATTGCACCAAGTGTAAGATGGGATTATGATGTGGGGTTGTTTTTCAGACGTAGGGCTAGGCCCCCTTAGTTACAGTGAAAGGAACTCCTAATGCTTCAGCAAAATGTTTGGGGATGGTCCCTTCCGGTTCCAACATGACTGCACACCAGTGCAGAAAGCAGATCCATAAAGACATGGATGAGCGAGTTTGTGTGAAAGAACTTGACTGGCCTGCACAGAGTCCTGACCTCAACCGGACAGAACACCTTTATTAGAGTGGAGACTGTGAGCCAGGTCTTCTCATCCAACTTCAGTGTCTGACCTCACAAATGTGTTTCTGGAAGAATGGTCAAAAATTCCCATAAACCCACTCCTTGTGGAAAGCCTTCCTGGAAGAGTTGACATCACTGAAGTTCAATACTTTTGGAAATATAGTGTATATCCTGATAGTAAAAACCACTGTTATGTGTCTATTCAAGACCAGGAAAGAAAACTGGCCAAAATACCAACAGTGTAATTTAACACAGTTATCACTATTATTACTCTATCATTAAGACAGTGGAAGATCTGACTTTAATTATAGTTTTGTATGCCATTAAATTATGTCATTATATTGTGGTTTTCAAATGGTGCAAAAGACATTCAGGCTGTTTTCTTTCAGCTGCAACCCCTGCAGTGTTAAACAGTCTCATAGCAAGTATAGAACGCCAACAAAAAATAAATAAGATAAAAAAGTACAAAGCATAAGGCGTTAGTGCCCTTTTTTAATATTGCATGGCTATATTAGGGTTGTAACAATGAAACTGCTTCCAAAGTGCTTCCAGCCAAAAGGAAAAAATACAAGAAATAAAGTTGGCCCTGTGGTTCTGTATCTCTTTCTGATGCTTTTCAGGGAATGACCAAGACTTTAGACTTTCTGTTAAAACTATAGATCATCCTACTACCTGCACACTCAACACCACTGGGTCTTCCGAGAATGGCTACGCTATTTTTCAGAAAATTTTGTACTTACTGAGCTCTCATCGTGAACAAAACCTTCTCCAGAGCAGTTTTTAGAGATGAAGTTGCGGTCTGCTTTGTAACGTTGTAAACCCAGGGCAAACCCAGAGTTACTTGTTTCTCAGCAAAGGCCTCAGATGGCTGTATTGGCACATGAGATTCTGTGTCAGGATGCAGCTCTCTTTTAAACTGGCTGGAAAACTCTGGTAACTTGTGCTGAACACAAAAGCTGTTCTGTTATGTTCAGAGTTTAGGTTTCAAATTGGCTGTCAGTGGCATTTTACAGCAATTAAATTCCAGACAATATTGTTTAAGAGCAAAATATATTTCCTGCCAAGGAGATACATTTTATAATTGCAAACCTGCTAAACCATATGCTAATGTCACCAAAGGAAGCGGTGCAGTCGCACTAAATATGTGTGTTGCCAGAGAAATTCAGTTGGTGAATACTCATAATTCTGTTCATATTCTTGGTCATGATTTGCTGCCAAGTCCGTCTTATACTCCTAATAAACCACAGATTAGAAAATGGGTTAGTCAACTGTAGACTAATTAGCAGAATGTTTAATAGAATTAATTTGATTTTCCCCAAAACTAAACTTTTACCTCATTATGGGGCAGCGCTATCCATTGGGTCTGACTGTAGTTTTAGTGTTTCTCACACCAGCTGATGCTACACTCACACAAGGGAAACAATGAAAATCATTGCGACTGTGTGCAATGAACTTGTGATTTGGTTGCTTTGAGATGGTTGCTTTGAAGGCAGGGACCGGTCCTCTGCAACAACTTGCACTCAGTTGCTGTCTTCAAAGCAACTCTGATGTGTCAAGATGGTGATAAAAGCGTAATAAGACTGAATAAGTCGATTAATTTGCAATTGAATTGGGTCAAGTTTGCAATTACATGCAGTTTGTTTTTGATAATATGCTGATTAACTGATAAATCTGCGAAAACTGCAAATCTGTTGCCTTCTACAGAGACAGAAACTCACATTAAACTGAAATTCACATTAACTACTTACACTCAGAGTGTGGCCAGAACCTCATAGATTTGAAACAGAAAATTAGAAATTTCTCCACAAATAGTGATTTAATTACAGATTTCATTGCAAAACGATGTAGGTGCTTGCCAACAGATGAGCTGTACTAGTTGACGCAGACTAATTGCAATGTGTCGGCTGTGTTTATAAATTGGAAGGAAATTATTTTGAGTGATTACAGTTAGAATGAGTCAGACCATATTTGTTTGGAAACAGGTTGCCTCCAACCAGGTGACCTGTGTCTTGCAGTCGAAAGTTGTCGCCAAGAGGTTGAGGGTGTTGCATACTTAACTACTTGCAATTGGGCTTCATCAGAAAAAGAAATTCAATGCAACCACTGATTTTTCCTATTGCTGTCCTATATTTTTACTCTGGTGTAACCGAGCGGTAATGCACAGAAAGCCAGTATCAGTTGAACTTGCTTTGACACCCCACAGATTAATGTTTCACATAAGATTTCCTTGCATTCTGTGCTGAACAATGAATGCACTGTTTAGCATTTCATGCACCATACAATTAAGTTTTAAAGTAAAATGTATTCATTTGCTGGGGTGGGGTAAATGAGGACAAATTGGCATGCCAAGGCCAACTTTGGTTAATATGTCCTATATTGTCGTGACTTACTGATTTCTTATCTCTGTCACGAGACAGGAAATGATGGTTATTTGTCACATTAGCAACCAGGCCAAGCCCGACCCCCACATATGAGCTGGGACCAGAATAAAGTAGGGTTAAATTTGAAAAGTACTCAGATCCCTCATGTCTAATTTTTACTTTCATGCACTTACAAACATTCGTAAAACTCGGTTTAAACGATGCAGTAAGATGCTATATACAAACTAAGATTACAATAAATAGTGTTTTCAGATGTTTTCATAAGATGAAGCAAAGAGGTTTTTAATTAGGGCTTTTTTCACACTCCATTGGGTCTGTAATTGGTAATCCGTCTGCTAATCTAGTTTTGTTTTAACAGCTAAATGTTTTTAAGTGTCCCGTCCTTATCATATTTATTTAACAGCAGATTCTAAAGACAGTTGTTAATTTTCCAAGGAATAAATATGGTGTTTAGTTTGAGCAACCCATAAAATCACATAAATCAGTGCTGGAGCTTTTTGACAACCTAATCTACAGCTTTTCACCAAGAGCCCCCCCCCCCCCACACACACACACACACACACACACACACACACACACCCCTTTTTTTTTTTTAGGGTTGCTTGCTACTTTTCTATGCGCCTTCATCTGCTCAGTTACATTAATAAATGAGATTTTAGAGGGAGCACATCTGCGGTTAAAGTGCAAAAAAGAAAAGTCGAAATAAAACCATCTCCCTGACGACGCATGTTTTACAGCTCATGGAGAGGCCGCTGAATTAAGCATGATGCAAACACGGCAAATTGAATCAATTTGCCTCCTCTAAATAGATGTGATGCGTGGAGCCTGAACGCTCAAATGAATAAGAACGATTTTCTGCGTTTAATGATGTTGTTTTTGTTTGTGCATTTCTTTGCCTCTGCTTGATGAAGGTTCTAGATGATCGGGCGCACGGAGGAAGAAAGATATCAGATAACAAGGCAGCGTGGAGGCACGGCGCATGGTGTCTCCTCGCTCCGTGGCGCAGCCACCGAGAATGAATTGACGTGTTGGAGCACGGGGATGAGAGGTGAGGTGAGTGGAGCATATTAAACTGATAAGTGGCCGTGCGGAAATAGTGAGACCTATTTGGCAAAAATAAATTTAAAAAAATTAAAGCACATGCACACACATGTGACCTGTGGTGAATTTAGAGATTCGGGATGGTGGGCCTGCCTCTGCCTGTGGCTCAAAAATTGGCATACACAGAGGTGGGGGGGAAATGCATAAAGGAGAATGTCTCACATGCGTAGATGTAGCTAAACACGGGGGACTTTTTTCATTGACAACCCTGTCATCGCTGTTGACATATTGATCAAGAGTAGCCTTGCATTTTGTGCACACAGTCTGCAACACTTAATGATCAGCATGGAACACAAAGCTTCCAGAGGTGCGGACACATTGACAGGCTCTGATTAAATCAGTAACAGTGGCAGCATTGTTGACGACAATGATGATAACTCTGAGGGCACTTATCAACGGGAAGGGCCAGTGTGGCTTAAAAGCTGCGCACGATCTCAAGTAGACGTTCATAGATGCTGATGGAGGGAAATAATTTGAAATTAAAAAGAAGAAGAAACATTTATCATCAAACTGAGCGGTCATCTAATGCAGAGCACCGCAGAGCTCATGAATAATTGTTTCCAAGCGTTATGCTTTGCCTGTCAGTCAGTTGGCTGTAATACATCTGAATTAGGGGCCTGGTGGCACTCTGTCACGTACACCCCGTCGTAAGCCGTTAAATACATAAATCGGGTTTAAATGAACACACACACCACTTGTCTTGCCTGGTTTGCAGGGTAATTCATCTTCCAACTCAATGATTCTGTTTGCAGTCAAATTGACAAGTAATCCATTGCTGGTGTCCTTGTTGTCAACATTAAGGTCATTTCTGATTGTTGCATTGAGTGAACAGACTTGCAGTTTTGCAGGACTTTGCAGGGGGTGAAATATGCCAGGTGAACGCATCAGTGTACAGTGTGGTATCAGTGTTCTGGGGCCTGCAAACACAGGCCGGCTCGTGACGGGAAAATACAGAACAGCAAAAAAGAAATCTTTCTAAGTTTCTAAGGTTGAAGCGAGTGAACAAAGTGCATTGTACACAATGATAGTGGGCATTATTCTGCTAGGCTGAACTTCCAACTATATTAAAAGTGCAGCCTGACTCATTTGGGTGTGTGGACACACATGCATTGGCACGATTTTTTTTTTTTTATTATTATTATTATTTGTACAGGCGTATGGAGGAGAGAGACAAGCTGAAAAAAGTTGTCAGCAACTAAAGCTTCACCGAAAAAAAAAAGTCTAATTTTTTTGCATCTTATATACACTGATATTAATGATTGCATATTTTGATGTGTTTGCAATGAAATGTATTGTTCTCCACACAATCTATAAATTAAAAAGCAAAATAAAATAAATAAAACACAATCCTTACATCTCATTTTTTCCCCCCTGCACGTGACATTCTAGTTTTGGGCATCTTAAATCACTTTGGTATAGTGATTGAAAGGCACGAGCCTGTGTAATACCTGTCGGGGGACCACGCTGGTAGTGTCGTACATATTTTTGAGCAAGTCTGCTCAGGCTTTAAATGGATTACAGCTCATTATCCCAAATTACTTTTCAGAATAAGCCAGGAAATGGAGAGAAAACCTCACATGGTGGTTTGTAAGTACTGCTTTCAGGAAATCTTCACAGAAGTGCTTGATAGAGTTATAAAAAGATTAATTCTTTCTCTCTCTCTCTCTCTCTCTCTAACTCTTTGTCTTAATTAATACACTTGAGAGGCTTTTCTTTGAGGAAGCTGTTCATATTCCGAGGTCAGGATAAATGATTAAGGTTACTTTGTAAATAAACACTAGCATATCTTTAAAAGAAACCTGGAACTAATAATAGATCTTGCTATTATTTTATTAGTAATTACTGTATGTATATGTGTATATATATATATATATATATATATATATATATATATATAAATATATATGCCACATAGTAGGTGGCAGGACAGGTCTTTATCTATTTTCTGGTTTGTTTGTTTTTTTCTCAGTACTTTTATGTGTTTCAGGTCACATTTTAATATTTGTTTTAATAACTCGTGCTGCAAATGAGGTGATTTTTTTTTATCTCAGCGATCACAAAGAATTTGCATTCGGCTCCAAACTGCAAACCTGCCACGGAGCACGGAGCCTCGTACAGATCTGCTGCGTTCTGCACAAAAAGGCTGTGAGTACACAAGTCTGTACTCTCAAATGCACACGAGCAGTAACATCTTGCGTTAGGTGTTTCTGGTGAACCTAAAAATATTGCTTCTGTTCTGCTTGGCTGTCAAAAAGATAAGATGCCGTGACAGCGTAGTTGGTTTAGAAACCCAGCAGCAAATGTAATGTTTTGTCCAAACTGCTGGAAAAATCAGCGGCGCCATCCCGAGAGTCGTGCTTTCATGATGTATTTGAACTTCCTGGCTGTTAAACAACAAATATATATATATATATATATATATATATATATATATATATATACATATGTATGAAACTCACAGTACACCTACACTAACACAGGCTGTGTACCTAATAACCTATGTATTTAAGTGTTCTCTTCCAATATTCTACAGATAAGATCAAGATGACAAGTCAGTCCAAAAGATGCTTAGCATCCTTAAATGATCTAAAGAGAGCAGGAAGGCATGTCGGGAAGGGGGGTGGGAGGCACTCAGTCTGTACCAAAGACACCAGATAGATGAAGATGAAGATGATATCAATAGAAGAAGTAAATGAGAAATCCCAAGAACAGGTTATGCCAGACTAGCAAAAGTTCATCAAATTTGATAACCCAGAGCCTGACCTTGCCAGCCACATGATGACCAGTTTCATGGGCTAACTAATAGAGTATATGTGTCAAGATGTCCTGCTGAAAGTCAGACTGAGCATCAGAATGGGAGAAGAAGATTTCGGTGACTTTGACTGTGACGTGGTTGTTGGTGCCAGACAGGCTGGTCTCAGTATTTCAGAAACTGCAGATCTAGTGAGATTTTCATGCACAACCATCTCCAGAGTTTACAGAGAGAATGGTCCAACAAAGAGGAAATATCTAATGACATCAATGATTTGTTGATGTCAGAGGTCAGAGGAGAATGGCCAGACTGCCTTGAGCTGACAGGAAGGCAGCAGTAAGTCAAATAACCACTTGTTACATCCAAGGTATGCAGACAAGTACCTCTGAAAGCACAAACACATCAGATCTTGAAGCAGAGGGGTTACAGCAGCTGAAGACCACACTGGGTGTAACTTCTATCAGACAAGAATAGGAAACTGAGGCTTCAGTTTGCATAGGTTCAGCAGAATTGGACAAGAGAAGAAGAAAAATGCCTGGTCTATTGAGTCTTGATTTCTGTTATGACATTTTGATGTTACAGTGAGAATTTAGCATGAACAACATGAGGGAACGGATCCATTCTACCTTGTATCAGTGGTTGAGGCTGTTGAAGGTGGTGTAATGATGTGGGGGATATTTTCTTGACACACTTTGGGCCCCTTGGCACAGCGTACCTCAAATCATCTCAAACTGTCTTGAACATGACAGATCTGCAGTAGTGTTGTAGTCAAGACCACCTAACCCGAGACCGAGACAAGACCAAGACCAGAGGGTATCGAGACCGAGACAAGACCAAGACTTTTAGGGTCCGAGACCAGTCGAGACCAAGACCGAGGGGGGGCGAGACCGAGACAAGACCAAGACCAGTGCCTGACACTACATGACACAATAAAATGTGAAACATGATCAAAATCACTTCTCAAATTGATCTGAAAGATCCGCATTCCCATAAAATTACCCTGATATTAAAAACTCACAGCTCAAATAAATATAACCATCTTTATTTAATACTCCTGGGTGACTTCCATCATTTATCACAGAATGTAAAACAATTATTCATAGTTCATCACAATAGTCTTAACTTTTCTCTGCCTTTCATAAACTATGCATAAAGTTGTGTTGTTTTTAAACCAACAACCTTTGTAAAAATGGGTGCTTTTTCAAAACCACATAGCTAAATGTGTAAAACTGAAAAAATGGCAAACACTCATCAACAGTAAGAACTAAAGCCTTTAATCTTATACAGATTAAAGCTGCAGGATGTAACTTTTATAAAAAATCTGGTTTTTACATATTTGTTAAAACTGTCACCATGTCAGACAGTATGAGACCGATAATCTGCGAAAAAAATGGAGCTCCTCCACCTCCTCCCTGAACCGCTCCCAGTCAAAAACAACCAGTCAGAGCCAGGAGGAGGGTCTTAGCACTGTCAATCACTCCTGGTGTATGCTGCTCAATGTAGTTGTGTGCAACACTTCAAGATTTGGTATCGATCCTATGCCAAGTAAACACAGGGCCATTATCACCGATACTGAAACCAATACTTTTTAATAATTATGAAGAATTTCCATGAAGTTTAACTGGTTTGAGATTTTTTTCCTTTGGATCATTAATTAGTTAAAACCCAGGATAGAATTGGGCAAAGTTTATATGTAAGTAGAAAATACTTTATCAAAATAAAAGTTATTGTTCTGAAACAATAGAACAAAACAATTTTCCCCATAAATTGATGTCTGGAATTTTTTTTCATAAATTAAGTGTACAAAATCATCACTCAAGAACAAATGCAAACTTTTTTCCAGGTAGATTTTTCAGAAAGTATAATAAAAAATTTTTATAAAAAATGTCCCTTCATTCACTAATTTTCTACAAATTTACATTTAAATTTGATTTAAATGTTTCATAGCAAAATCCTTTTTTTTCCCAAATAAAATATGTTATGCGTCACATGACAGTATAACAAAACACTGTGGGGAGGGGAGGAGCAAAGTGCTCTGTGCTGTGACAGGAGCGACACTTAGACAGTCAGCTCGCATCTTTGATGAAACCGCAGCACTGCATACAGGAGAGAAACTGAAGCCAAAGTATCGATCTCATCACACTGATATTGATCAATACCAATACAACGTTGGCATCCATATTATCGATATCAGGATCAATCTGCCCACCACTAGCTCAATGTACTAATGGCGGAGAAACAACTTACTTACTTCTCTGCTGTTACCATTGCTGGTGGCCATGGTAACTTCCGGGTTCTAGCAAGAAATATTTCTCACCCCAGCGCTAACGCTAATGCTAATTAGTAAGCTAATGCTAACCACTAAATGCCGCTCCCACTTGTTAATTGAGTGATGGGGCCTAAGACATAACCAGAAAGCAGTAATCAGTTTTTTTGGACGTGTAGTTACATTTCTCGAGGTGCATGTCAGGTTTGCTTCAGAGAGGATTTTCAGTTATACACAAAGGATCAATGCAGAACTCTAAATCAGGCCTTATTAGATTGATAGAATGATCATTTTTGCATATAATCCAGAAAAGTTACATTTATACATCAAGTATTTAATGTGTCCCAGAGTGCCGTTTCCTTCCACTGTGTTTGCAGAAATCACATAAAAAAATACACAACAAAAACATAATCCAGATTCCTCAGCTGCTAATAGCATTTCCTACATTTGAATATCAGCCACCATATTGTGAGCATAAACTATCACGTTTTTAATGCAACAATAGGAAGTGACATCATCTTGCTGGGAACTGTAGTAATTTATTCTTGAAGGCCTCTCATAGCTCTACTGGTGCTGAAAACTAATGTTTGACTATGGCTTTCTGAATACAAGTAGGGCTGCAACTATCAATTATTTTAGTAATCAAGTATTTAATTGATTACTCCGTCAATTAATCAAGTAATTGGATAAGAAATAATTTTTCATTTTAACAATTCATCAGCATATTTTAACTTCCGTACTGCAGATGTTTCTCTGTGTGAAACAAACAGGGTGGATGGAGGAGCTACAAAGTTCTCTGTTCTTCATGTTGCTGATCAGGTGGTTGATAAAAACATTTTGAAGGAGCCCCTCTGTACTGAAGGGGGTGGGGGGGCACCGAACGATTGCTAGTGCTAATGGCAGCCCCCCTTTCCCCAGTACACTGTGGTTATAGATCTGTTCTGGTGGCTACAGCTGACGTAAAGAAAAAAATAACAGCTGACATCCTCTGCACAACACGCGCGCATTCAAACATGCGCACTCACAGCACAGAGAAGTAGGGGCGTGAAAAAACATCTCAGCGATCCACTCGTGTTAAAGGGTCGTTTTTGTTTTTTTTGGAAATGCTCCGCTTACACGGAGACACCTGAGCTGCAGAGCTGAAACCAAACATCAAAGCAACAAATTTGTGTCGAGGATTTTTAATAATCGAATTGCGTTATTCCAAGAATCGTTGCAGCCCTAAAACTTGCATAAAATTTTTAGTTTGTGTATCAAAATACGTGAAGGTTGGTATTTACCTTTCATGCTGGGATTTTTTTGTTGAATCGGAAGCCTGAAATTTTCCTTTGATCTTCATTTTCCCTCTTACTTCTCTTCGTGTTCATGCCGGTTGTTATTTCGATTTATGCAGCACACGCGTGACCATAGTGAGATCAAACATACACATTGTGAATGAAACTGTCCGTGCTCTGTGGTAGATTGCAAACTGCGGTGAAATGATACAGGCGTAAGCAGCGATAATAGCAGCGACCTAGCCGGGGCGGAGTCTGTGAGGTGCGCTTCTTTGAGAGGCAGAGGAGAGCAATCTTTGTTGGAGTTGAATCAGTACGTTTTGCATCCAATAAAAGCAAAGATGTTAACAAATAAATTGGACAGTATTCTGGCAATTTAGTGATATTTCCACAGCTGTGGTCTTGACTGGTCTTGAAATAAAATCCCGAGTCCGCAAGGTCCGAGTCCGTGACAAGACCGAGACCAAATGCGGTCGAGTCCATGACAAGACCGAGACCATCAAAAAGCGGTCTCGAGACCGGTCTCGAGACCAAGACCGATCTCGAGTACTACAACACTAATCTGCAGTACTCAAATGGTCTCCATGGTCATCAGATCAATCCAGAAGAGTCCGTTTGGGATGTGGTGGAAAGGGAGGTTCACATCGAGGTCGGGATTCATCGCTTTAATGTTAAGATGAGGTAACCGTAGCAAAGAAAAACAGGTTCTCATCTAAGTCACACAGAAAGTAAATATTCCCACTTTGTAGCATGCACATACTTCCCAGTGTTCTCTTTTTGACCGCATGTTTCACTTTTAACACTTGCTAATTGTCTTTCACATGTATTGTGAAATATTTAATTGAGGACAGAGCAGGGATGCACCTGACAGCCCTCAGCTTGATGGCAGCACCACAGCTGCAGCCAACTGAGAGTTAATTATCAAATAAAAGAATACCAAGGTTGGAGCTACTTTCTTGCCAATTTGTCTCTGGAAAAATACCCCCCCCCCCCCCCCCCAAAAAAACAAAAAAACAAAAAAAACAAAACAAAACAAAAAAAAAAACACCTCATAGCTTTAAGCTGGTTGACAGTGCATGGCCAGCAAAGGATTATTCTGATAAGATCTCCCTGGGCTGCATATCAAACTCAGCTATTAGACATATCGGACTTAAAGTTACACATTGAGGAAAACACACTCTGAGTGGCTGCAAAGGGAGGCTGGTTATGAGAAAAAAAAAAAAACAAGACAGCCCCAATACCCAACGGCAACCGCGCGAGACGGTCTCCATCCCCTCTCAGCCCACAGGCTGGCTCTACACTGTCTAAACCCTGTCTGGCTCAAATGTATCCAGTGATTCACCCCAATCATAGTTATTTTCCACAGCCTCACTGCCTTTGAATTTGTATCTTCTCCATCCTATATTAGGTAAAGGCAAAGCATCCATTTCAGACAGAAATTCTCAAATGCATATTGTCACAGCAAATTACTGTACGGTTTGTTTTTTAATACACTGAAGCCTTTCCTCCTGGTTTTCTGTCTTTGCACCATCTTTGCTGATTTGTATTGCAAATAGATGAAAAGGAGCATGGGGCAGACAGTGAAATATTTACGTTTTTGAACTGAGGAGATAACAGAAAATGTACCTTTGAGAGTCTTATTTTTTTTAATCTGCTAAAAATCATCAGTTGCTCATTATTTAAAAACAAAAAAACCACATCTGCTCTGCCGTTATTATCCATCTGCCTTTGCCACTTCTCCCTGCTTCCTTCTAAGGATTTCTCCTCTTAACCCTCTGCATGTAACAACTGTCATCTGCCACGCCAATGAGCCATGTAGTAAAAGTGCTGTTCTTTATATTTATCTAGGCTAATTTCAAAGCCGTCACAGCAGTCATTACGAAGGGAAACGGTACTTTATTTGGAGCGGCTGCAGAGGAGGGACGAGAACGAGTGGGAGGGCACTCCTAAGGATGTCGTTTTGAAAACCCCTCACCTTTGTGATGCAGAGTCGCTGAAGCATATGTGGTGGGTGGTTGCTGGTGACACGGTGTGATAAATAAGGGTAAGGCTCTAGATATTAGTGTTAAACCCCTTTCTGCTGTTCAGTTTGCTCTAAAGATGGAAAGAATCTCGATTCCATGTCATGTTAGATTCCAGTTGAAAGGGCCTCGAGCTATTTTCATCTTTCTGAGTTTACTGTAGCACTTTCTAGCTTTACTTGTCTTGTTGTGGTCTGGCTGTCAGGCTGCGCGGCTGACAGCTGATGCCTATGGCATGAGCCAGGGAAACCCATGGGAGAAGAGGAGACGTCCTATAAAATATGATGCGCTGCTTAGCCATGGAGTCACTCTCACATCCTGCTGCGCCGCTTCAGAGGCTCCGCTGAGCTGTTTCCAGCAGATCCGGCATGTTGTACAACCACCGTGTGAAATGTTCAGTGAGCTCGCATACATTTACACCATTGCTTTGTTGTAATGCCATGGTGGGAATAATGAGCAATCAGTACATGCATATGTCCACCTCTGCTCAGTAACAATATGCATCGGTTAACATTTTCACTGATTAATCTCAAGGGTTGTGCGGGGGTGTTTCTTTAAAGATACTTAGAAAGTTTTTTTTTTTTGTAAGTTCTGAATGTCGGCAAGTGCCTGTATTTGTTGTTATCTCATTAAAGTGAGAAGCCAGTCCAATAGAACAAAGCTATTGATGAGAACAATTGATTACACCAAGTAGTCACTTAAGACTGAAATTCAGCGTCCCTCAGATGATCTTACTGCCGTCTCCACTGAGCTGACGCTGCACGTCTCATCCCCAGCTGTGAGTCTCGCTCTCCAAACAGTAATATTTACCCCTGTAATAAAAATCATTGTTGTGCAGCTCGCACTAAATCAGAGGCCTGTTTCTGTCTGCAGTGACAGAGTAAAATTTAAAGCATCTCTCACAGTGATGGAGAGCTCCTGAGGCTTTTATTAGTTTGGCAGAAAAGACAGCCCTCATCAGGTTGCGGTGTGTGAATCCAACAATGCGTGAAGCTGTACTGCAATCTGTTTCTGGCACTCTTTACCATTAAGCCAATTAGCTACTTCAGACAAGTAATTATTAACACTGATTGCTATTTTAGATGAATGATATTTCATTTGCTGATATGTATGTTTGAGAAGTGGCAGTCTACTTTTAACTTTGAGTTCCAGTAAAATGGCAATAAACACATTTGTAGGTGCTGAACTGAAACAGAATATGTAGGCATTCTGTCATCTAAGGCCTCAGTCACACAGGCCTAGAGATGTGTCGGCAACCACTGGTTGCGAGGGAAAAATGTGTATTACCCAACTGATTGGCGAGCAGTTGCTGGCACAGGTAGATTGTGCTGCACCAAAAATCTCACTTGCAAAACAACCTAGCAGGTTGCCGCAAACACCAGTTATTTGCATAAAAGAGATGCCGATCTGTCTGCAAAACACTTGCCAAATTCTTGCCAAGGAGTCGCGAAAGCTGCAAAAAGTGACAAAGTATTCAAAGTTAAAATTGCGCCTTGCAAAACTTTTACTTTGAAGGTGACTGCTCTCCGTTTCTGTTTTGCGTCAGGCTTTTTCCCAGTTTCAGCACAACTCATTGAGTAAAAGACAAGTTTTTGCAGACAAGTTGGCATCTTCCATGCAAACTACGAGGGACTGCGGCAATCAAGAGGTTTTTGGTGCAGCACCTTCTTTGAAACCAATTTCACCCAGAGACAAGCAGAAACCTCCAGCAACCACTCACCATCCAGTCTGGAAAACTGTGTATTTCCTGACTGGAGGTTGCTAGGATGTAGCTGACTGGTCCCTAAGCCCAAAGGTATTTGAAATCAGTCAGACATAAATTATCCTAGTAAATCAAAGTAGAGATCTTACAATCTTTACTTACACCCACCTGTAAACCACTGTGGACATAAATTATTCAGTAACCAGTTGTATAGTGCATAGTATATGTGCTATGCTTACACAGTTTTGTCAGTTTGCAGCAATGAGTATACAGTAACTACTAGTAAATCCCTGCAGGGTTCTGAAAATCATTTTTTGTTATTGTACGGCAAAAGCATGATCCACTCTGCTGATTGGTAAATACTTGTTCCTTTCATGGGTTTTGTTGGTCACATGATTAATCAGTCATGCGTATTAGTCATAGTCTATATCCAGTGCTGAAATACCTGAAACCCACATTCTTTCTAATGTCTAATGGGGGGGGGGGGGGGGGGGGGGGGCTCCTCTGGTTTCAAAAAGAAGTAAAGTTGTATTTAACTCAATAGCAAAACTAAGTCTTCGGTGCCTTAATCTTGATCCTGATGACTTTTTGGTGTCACTTGCTAGTTTCGAGCCTAACTGAACAGAACGTGATGTTACTTGTGTAGATACGGTCGCTACTGTAGTTAGAATGAAGGATGTAGCAGGGTATGCTTCACTGCTTAATGTGTACCTGGGTCAGGGCCACCTCCTGCTTATCACATCCACCAGGAATATGTGACTTCACCTAACATCATGGTGACATCATGTGAAATGCTATTTTCAACATATATAATTGACATAATGAAAGATGAACATTTACCACGGCGAGAGAAGAGCTGCTGGAAACAGGGACTCATATTTTATTTCACTATCTTTAAAAATTAAAGGCTGCATGGAGTAACAACACTTTCATGTTAAACCTTCAGCAAGTTACGGTCTCTCGGCTTCAGCTGGTTTGAACGATGTTGTTTTTGATTACAAATGCATGCGCATGTAAATTCAGAGGTTGATTTGCATTACAGTGGAATTAAAAGCATCTGAGAAGACACGGCTGCAGCGCGCCATACTGTACATCTGGACCCAAACGAAGAGTTAGGCAGAGGTCAGGGGGTTAAAAACTGAAGACTGTGCGGAGTGTGAAACTGCAGGGTAATCTTTCACACCCTGTGCTAATATGGGAGAGAGAGAGAGAAGACAGAGAGAGATATACAGTAGCCAGCAGTGAAGAGTATCTGCTGCCAAATGCACCGAGGGCTAGATGAAGACGAGCTCCCGCCATCTGGGCAGCTTGAGGCGAGGTTGAAAACAACTCCCGCTCTATCACTGGCTCTCCAGCTCACAATCACACATCGTTTTTAGTTTTGTTAACATTTGTTTTGTTTTTTTACCCTGCTCTTTTGGCCTCTCGTTGCATTAAACTGTCCCATGTTGACCTCCTGTGTCTTTCTCAAGCTGTCTTTCCTTTTCTCGCTCACATTTCCTGTATTCCGACTCTACCCTCCCTTCTCCTCCTCCCCGTCTCTTCTCCCTCTCAAGGATTTATCAGTCTTAATTATCTTAACTATCCCGCTTCATACTCAGCTTGTATCTAGCATATTTAATCTAGGATTCAGCAGGGCTATTAGTTACACTCAACATGCAGAGGCTAATTGATTTAAGGAAGCAGGATTTGCTTGTTGGTGCCGATGGCTTTAACCGAAAGCTAATATAGGAGGACAGAGGCCAGAAAGAGATGCTCGTGAATGCTCGTGCCGCAAAGGAGAGTTTCTTCTATCTTTGTAAACTTTAAATTTCCTTCACATCCTTTGATGTCCAAATCAGTTTGTTTCGACTTTGCCCAAGCTCAGGGAGATGCGGCACACAGCTTGGAAATAGGGATTCACGACTTTTTTAATGACTTGCAGTCTTTTCTCATACTTCTCAAGAGGGAATTTGTTCCTTTCCCTGATTTACATGGGATAACTGGGGTAAGGATAAATATTTTTGGTTGGTGGGGAAACAGAACAGGGAAACAGATGTCTGTTTAAATGTCATGTTTGTCGCCGAGGCTGCGCTGACATTTTAGACCCAGACTTTCACCTCTCGGATTTGTTCGCTGTGAGTCGTTAACAGAATCAGGTTGAGTCAGAGCTGCTGTTGTGAATAAATATGATCTAATTGATAGCTGAACTCTCACATTAATGAGGAAACGGGACTAAAACCACCACACGCGAGTAAGACTTCACTATGTATGTGTATCCGAGTCACTGCGTCCGTGGTCTTTTTAGCTTCCTTCCACGCGGGCCTGTGTGACTCCTACTACATATGCAGTTAGGGTGGCTTGTGGCCACGGATATTGATAATGGCATTGGGGACACTCAGCTTCTTGTCTTATTAATCAAACTGGGCTGAGCAGTGACCTTTCTCCGAGCCCGCTGCTTTGGACTGAGCCAGATCCCCTGCCTCTGCTGCCCCTGGGGAGTAGCAGCCTGACATCATTCACCCTGTGTCCGCTAATGTCAGCCCCGGGTCTGGCCGCAGCCGCTCACCAGCCCTGCCCGGCGCCCCGGACATAGCCCTGGATGACAGAGACATTGATCACTCAGGAAGCAAGGGTTGTCTTGAGGGGTGGCTGGCGCTGGTGGTGTTGGATGTTTGTGTGTGTCTGTGTGTTTTGATACTGCACCAATTGAAACTGGTGAGCCTAATTAGACTGCACATCTGGGCCTAATGAGCAAATCAAGACCCATCATTGATCAAGCATCAACTGGCCTTGAGCTGTTCTCTGATTGGTTAAGAGATGCACAAGAGCTGTAAATGGCTGGGTTAAGTATTCGCGACACATCTAATTGTTTATGCTGAAGATCTGGCATCAATTTTTCCTGTATTTTTGTCTACAGTATGCTAAACTCAACTTTTGAAAAGAAAAATACTTGTCACAGGTCACGTGTCACAAAAACACAGGCATATTATGAGCATGCAATTTTCTCTACCCTTTCTTCCAGACACCAGTGTGGGCTCAGTCATGTGTTTCTGATCAGACAGAAATAACCTGGTCTAAGTCATTGCTGTTATTGTCCATCAGCAGCAGAGGCTGCTACACAAAGCTCATAGCAGCAAATTAAGGTACTTCAAAACCCTTAATGATCAATTACTACACTTTGTGTTAAATTCATGCACTTCATAGCAGCCAAATCTGAACACAAGTGCATGATGGACATACTGTTTTTCAGAGTGAAATGTAACTGTCTGAGCATATTATTATCACTGATTATGCCCATTAAGAAGATTTATAAATGTTCTAAAAAAAAAAAAGAAAAGTTTTTAAAGTCTTATCAGAGCATTATGATGTTTTATAAGGCTGCAAGTTTACTCAGTATCATTGCAATCCAATGATTGCTGGCTGCACATCAGCTGAAAATAGGAAATGATAACTAATTCAGCAGACTCATTAATAGTTTGCCAAAGTTGTGTTGGAGAAGGATAAAGATAAGAACTTAACAAGTGCTGATGTTGTTTTGTTTTGTTTCAGTCATTCTATGTAGTCTAAAACTGGGACGAAAATTCTGCATCGAAGGTCATCGTTTATTATTTTATATGTTTTAGTGTCAGAATTTTGACCGATCAAGGCAACATTGAAGCCTGGATATGTTAGTTGAATCCCTGCGGCACTGACTTGAAACTTTATTGATTTTTACAGTTCATTTACAATGTACCAAATAAACCTTACCATAAAAACAGACATCATTAAAATGACAGCACTGTCCTACCTGTTCTCTGACTCCTCCTAAATTTCTCAGCATTTTTGTCTTTTTGGGTTTTTTTTTTTTTTGCAGACAAACACAGTGGAATCTTGTGTGTCACTGTCTGGTCAATATATTCTTTTGTAAGTCTGCTTGTTGGCAGCTGTACCAGACACCAGGCGAGTGATGCCTAAGGGATTCCCACAACATCCAGGAACATCCTTTCTGGCTGATGCAGCACCTGTTGTCAAAAATGGCAAAGGGATATGCGTGAGCACGAGCTGCAGTAAATGGGGGCGGATGTTGACTGTGGGATCTGCTAGGTGAATGCACTGGGCTTCCATGAGACTCAGCACATTTCAAGTGATGTCTTGGCAGCCTGTGTACCAATGCACTCTGCTTCTGCTGTCTGCTTTGAAGAGTTCTTAAAAACTGTAAAAAGCATGTCATGACCGGATACATTTAGCTTGTGAAATTACCCTTAATTGTACATGACGCTTTTTGAATTTATGGCATGCAGGCATAAAAATAATGGGAGTGCCAGTCATATTGCAGTATGCCTGAAAAAAAAAGGGCTTGAGGATAAAATAGTGGATCCGTTTTTGCCTTTATTTGAAGTGATTCATGCGCTGATGCCAGAACCGACAGTTTTCGTCTTAAGGAAGCTCTTCAACCAGCTCGTCGAGAACAGAAACAAACTAAAGAACCTCCACGCACATTAAAAGCGACATCAAAGTGTACATAGCTGATGGTGCTGCAGCACAGGGGCCCCAGCATTAGGCAAAATAAACTTAATTCAAATTATTCAAGGATAAAAGGGTAAGAAGAGGATTGCAAATCAGCACTTATATTTGTGGAGCCCGCTGCACTTTGGGGTTTGCGCACAACTTTCAATAAACACATTTCACAACAGCCACACTTGGCGCCTTATTCCGGTTCGTTAATGAGGACGATCTTTTATTGTTGATTTGGTCTCTGGAGGAGAAATGAATTCTACTTTGTAATACTGATTACCAAGGTTTCACCCTGATGACTTTGCCTTGTTTTGCTAATAAACTTTTCCGCGCAAATTTATGGCCAACATCAGCAAAAGGCGAGCGGCAGACAAAGCTCGTCATCGGAGAGCGGCTTGTAATCGTCTGATAAAGGACTTCATTACTAAAATAAATGCTTCTTTAAAGTGATAACACACATGTGGCCCGTCAAATGTATACTAAATTCTTAAAATGGGTATTAGAAGGTATTATTCTGTCTTTTGGCATTTTGTTTACTGTTTCCTTTTAGCTATTAAACACCATTAAAGCCTTCATAATGAGGGGTTTTTTTTGTGTGTCATGTGTGTGTCTTTGCGTGTTTGCTCAGGCCCTACTGAAAGCTTTTGTCCACACAAAAAACCCCAACAGGGGCGCGCGCGCATCCACGTCTGTGTTTCTCGTGTGGTCTGTTTACTGCTGGTGAGTGTTTAGAGAACAGATTTCTTTGACGTTGACGGCACCAAAGCAATACAGATTTGGCAATTAACCTTGATGTCACTGTAATTACCAAGTCACTTTAGTAAAATGAATTAATTTCCCAAAAGGACTTAGAAACAAAATTACCTTCTCTCTTCCTGAAGAGAGCCAATATGGCGTCTGATAATTAGGGGAGGAAAAAGTGAGCCGCTGCCATATTCCTGTCTTTCATTGTGTGTATTCTGTGTAATCTGCCACGGGGGGGAACGCCGCTGATCTGCCTGCCGCTCCCATAACTTCCTCTGGGTTCACGCTGTTGTGACTCAGGCTTGTTCATTTTTCAGCTCGCCACGTGTTTAACCGCCCGCCTTTTTTCCCCTCTCTTCCAGCCTCTGTATATTCCGTCCTTGTCGGCTCGTTTTACAAATGACTGCCATGTCGCCGTGTGTGTTCCAAGATTTTTCTTTCACTCGTAGCTGATATGACAGTTGGTGGTAACCACACTTGCCGTTCATCTTGAATGATACTGTGTACACATGGGAGTGAAGAAGAGCACGATTTCCACAGCTCGCTTGATGTGGTCTTGACATCCAGTCCCCCTGCATTGACTGAGGTGTCTGTCAATCCTTTTATGCTGCTTTAATTAATATGTAAATTTATTAATAGCGCGTTTTTAGCTTGGTGGGATTTCTCAGGTGGGGCCAAATAAGCAAGATATAAATAAAGTAATTGAAAACACTCAGCTTTAAGTCCCTCAACTGAGTGTCGTCATGCCAGATCTCCTCAGACCATAATCATAATAGACCGTAATCATGCCAATCATAATAGACAGTAATTATACGTATAACCTCATTAGATTTATAATTATGTAATGTTTTAGATAATTAATGGATTATTACTTACTTATTATTAATTATTTCTATGATTTTTATTTTAAACCTCATGCTGTTGGCTCAGGAAGAGTTTGCTAAACTCAATTTCTTGGCTGCAGGAACTAATAAAAAATAATATTTTGTCTTTAAAATAGTGTCTAATAAACAAGGTTAGCACTATGGCTTATTTCAGATATGCTTTTTCTATATTTGGCTTGTAGTCTACTGCACTGTTGTTCTGTACATGAGTTTTGACTGTCTAGTTTTATCTTAAACATTGTGAATTGTGCACTTACTATGACTATTTCAATTTCAGTTTGTGGGTCAGTTTTGTATTCAGTAACTAAATAGTAAAATTTATTGGGTTGAGATCAGGTGACTGGCTTGGCCAGTGAAGAAAATCCCATTTCTTTGCCTGGAAAAGCTCGGGTTGGAAATTCATCATGCACTTTAATTCTCTTCAGTGGTCGTCCAGATGTTTTGGTGCTGCTGAGCGGGTCAGTGCATTCATTCTTTTTAATAATGTACCATAATGTTGATTTCGCCTCCCCCAAAGCTTTTGCTAAACTGTAAGTAAGTACTCCAGCTGCATATTGATTGGTGGTGTGTACAGAGGAAAAAAGAAGCAAAAATTATGTTTTTATCCAACAAATTATGGGCCTAAATGTACAATTCTACAGAATGCCCATTATTATTATGTCACATTGTGTGTCTTAATGCTATTTGCTTCTGTAGGTCCCTCTAACACACTGATCTCCAGTTTATACAGAACTTTCCTAAAATTTAAAGGTCCCATATAAAGTCCATGTGATATATTCTCTGAGAGCTGCTTCATTACAGCACAGCCTTTTCAGCCAAATATAACTATGTAACTAGTCATACTATAAATGGCCATTTCCTTGGCATCGATGTCATTGATTGAGCAGGTGAAATTGTGCTGTACTCTTACATCTCTTACTGCAGACTTTAAGAACACGTCATTAAGTTAATTAGAACCAGAATTTCGTCTTGGTTTCATTTGAAACCAATTCACCAGAAATGCAGCAGGAAGGTTCGCTGTCATATGTCTGTGATGCTGTAATGATTTACCTGCCCTCTGTCTGTTCCTGTGTCGACATTGACTACCAAATGTTAAAGTCAATGGGGCAATCAAGATACTTCAGCTTTACTCATGGAATCTGTAGCTTTCACTGAAACTACATTTTCTTTTGTTCTTTCCAGCCTGGGTTTATGCAGATATGGAAGATGTTTCTGTTTTGAAACTGGCTATTTACAGTATAATGAACAAAACCCCTGTTGTAGGCCACTCGTAAAACAAAATGTTTGAGTTTCCTCAGTGTACGTTCCACATAATATGACAGTAGACAGAACATAGCCAGAAGGAACATCTGAGTCAATTAGGCGTGAATACAAACCGTCAGCTTGTATTTCAATAAAAGGAGAGAGAGAGAGTGTGTGTTAAGTTAGTCTTGACCAAAGTCATGGGCAACCCTTCCCCCAGCTCCACATCATTAGCTGGCAGCCTTTGTCCTCTGGTTCTGAGCTACACGCAGATATGCTTCCCGACCCTAGTGGCATGGACAAACTAATTGCTCTTGAAATGGTCTAAAGAAGATGAACAGCGTGCACATATACATGAGCATATGCGTGTGGGTGTGGGTGTTGCAGTGCACGTGGCTATGTCATAGTTCCTCACAACTATAGCAACCTAAATGTCCAGTCCAGTCGTTTCTAATGCATTCATTTGCCAACTAACCAAATGGTGTGTGTGTGTGTGTGTGTGTGTGTGTGTGTGTGTGTGTGTGTGTGTGTGTGTGTGTGTGTGTGCGTGTGTGTGTGTGCGCGCGCGCGCGCTCACGGCCACAGAGGTCAGCGCGTGGGGAGAGGTCAAAACAGAGACAGATGTGAGAACAGGCTCTATGACAAGAACTCCCCATCACAGCCCTCTGATGTCAGTGCTGCCTTCCCTGTGTGACTCGGGTCACTTCACAGTGTGGGAGTTTGTTCATGTACCTTAAGGTCTGTGTCTGTCTGTGTGCACTGTCAGTCAGAGGCTATGGAAAGTTCAGGGGATGACAGTAGAATCAGCAGTCACATGGGATTTTTTTTTTTTTAAATATGTGGCATGATTGTCGACCTGTTTCCACATGTACCCGTGGCCATAGAAGGGTGAGGAGTTTATGGCATCCAGGAAAAGTCGGCAAAATCTGTGTTATCATTATATGTGTTCTCTGAGTCAGTTAAATAATACAGGGTTGCAGTCACAGGACTTTTATTGACCTCTGACTCCATATTTAAGCCAATGCATCAGTGCCTTAAACCTGCATTCTTTGTATGGACACCAACCCTGGGGTTTGCATCCACACTACAGCCTTCATGTGCCAATCAGATCTGAAAATGAGGAGCACAGTGAAAGCAGTTGGCAGGCTTCTTCTGGTGGTTTAAAAAATTACCTACTAACTGATGAGGCTGGTGATCATTACAAACATGGATTTCCTGCCTGGCTCAGAACAACTGGAACAATGGCTACAGTACCTTGCGTTTGCAGCAAGCACCATCATGCAGGCCTATATCTAGCTCCAGATGTTGCAGCTGGATGTTGCAGTATAGCAATTAATAGCCAGTATCATTCAGTGATATTTATAATGAGATCACATGAATGACTTTCACAGGAATCTTTGGTCAGGCAGTATAAAGCATCAGGTTGAAGGGAAAGCGTGATCCGTTAACAACCACACTATTGATTTATTTTGTTGAATATTTCCTTTAATTGTCTTTGGTTGAGAAAAATCTTAAAATGTGTTGTAGTTAGTCTTTATACTTTACATGGTTTCAGAGCTACTGTAGAGTATTGGATGTACAGTTTTCACAGTTCAGCAGTGACCCCGTAGTAAAGGACTAATGGGCCTATTTAATCCCCCCACCCCTCCCACCCGACTCCTTATCCCAGACAATCCTGGCTCAAACCCAAGACCTCTTAGATGAAGATAGTTTCAGTCATGTGAAAATTGCTATCAGGACGGCTCATGAGCGAGATGCCATCAAAACCCATTTCCCTGTTCATCACGATGTTCATTATTAATGAAACTCGATGTTAATGAATGTAATTTTTTTCTTGATTGTGCTCCCTCTATTGAAGAACAAAAGCAGAATCAGTTACACCGAGCACATTATCTTCATCACGCATTGGTAGAGCGTGTGCAATCACCCAGTCATTGCAGTCATTAGACGTGTAGCTCAGTTTTTTTTTCCTCATCTTGTCACTTAAAGAACACACAGCACATACTGTGTACAATTACTTACATCAGTTACCTTTACATGGTGTGTTTAAAAAAAAGTCAGTTTTAACTACAGTGAAACCAATGGCACATTTGTTTCCCCTGCAATACAGCTGCAAAGTGTAAAGATGCAAAGAATCCCAGCAGCAATCATTAGAATGAAGGATCACGTGTTCACGTGTGAAATACTGGAGTGTATTTTACAGTGTTTTGTGAACAAAGAGGCTGAGCTGTTGATATAGAAGTCCAATTAAAATGATAAATGTAACATTCTCTGAAAAGTGAGCCCTTAAAACTGCCTCAATTAAGTATGGCCTAACTAAAATATGTCTTCACAATATGTACTGGTATTTGTGGTTCATACACAAGAAATCACTATATGGTCTTTTCACTTTTGCTCTACTTTAAGAATAAGCTAAATATATATATAAATATATATATAAAAATGACAAGAAAGTCTGGGGTGATTCAAGACTTTTTCACAGTACTGCATATATGGGTACATTGGGGTCTTAGGATGGATGTTAGCAGGCTGTTGTGTTTAAACGAGGCTCAGATGGTACCAAGGGGCCCGAAGTGTGCCAAGAGGGTATCCCGTACACCATTACACAACCAGTAGCCTGAACCTTTTATACAAGGCAGGATGGATCCATGGTTTCATAATGTCTATGCTAAATTCTGACCCTGCCAACAGAATGTGGTAGCAGAAATCAACACTCATCAGACCAGGCAATGTTTTTCCAATTTCCTGTTGTTCAATTTTGATGAGCCTGTGTGTGGACTGTTGCCTCACTTTCCTGTTTTTATCTGATAGAAGCTGCACTCACTGTGGTCATCTGCTGTTGAAGCCCAGGGTCCAAAGTGGGCAATCACTTGGGAAACAGTTTGCAATTAAGGGAAAAAAATAATCCTGTAAATTTTACAATTTACAGGATTATACACACGATAGTTCCCGCACACACAAAGCCCAGGGTTGTCATGATTAGGGGTATTTTTAAAATCCGGACCCTGTAGGTTTGGTTTGATTAGATGTGAGTGACAATGACCAAACAAGACCAAACGTCATCAGATTGATTCAAATAAATGGTGTGTACTGTGCAAAAAAAAAAAAAAAAAAAAGACTGAGCCATTCTTCTACAAATCAAACAGAAAAGCAAAAAGAATCATGACTGAATTTGGATTTGGGATTTTTTTTTTTTCTGTACAAGACCACAAATAACGCAATTTGATTTTGAAACACATTTTGTCTGACAACATTAACACTCACTAAAAAGGCAAATGAACCTTAGTTTGCTGCATCAATGTCACTAAACGCAGAACACCATCAACATCAAAATCACCAAAATCAAACTCGATGCAACATGTTATTGAGATTTATTTTTTTATCGAGGTCTGCAGATGGAATATTTAATGTAACACCAGTTTGACAGATTGGAAAAGACAACACTGATTTCCTCAGCCTTTACAAAAAAAAACACCAAAAAACACTGTGCGCACACCCTCGCACTGTGCCTGTTAAAAAGAACAACAAGCCTGCAAAGACTCACATCACTCTGATTAACAAGGACAAATAGCAAATTTAAACAGTTCCCATGTGAACAAACATGGACAGAATGCATTGTTTCAAAGAGAAAGGGCCCATACATAATTAATTACTGTAAATAAAGGCTGTGACTCCAATTATATTTGCTAGAGATAGATCAAATAGAAAATTAATTTTGTCAACCTGTCATACTTTGGTTTAAAAGTGAAAAAAAAGATGAATACAGGTATATGAAACAAAGCTTCCCATCAAATAAAGGGCTGACTGTGTGTGTGTGTGTGTGTGTGTGTGTGTGTGTGTGTGCACGCATGTGTGTTTCTGTGTGTGTGTTTGGTGCTCTTGTGGGAGGCAGATGGGACAGACCTCCACCAACCCACACTACTTTCTCTCTGCATGAGTTGTCACTGCATTCGGTGGGTTGTTTTATTTCCAGAGCAGCACGCGTGCGCGCGCGCGCACACACACACACACACACACACACACACACACACACACACACACAGTCACAAGCTCATGTGACAACAAGTACTCTTTCATTAATCATCTGTATGTGTAAATTAGGCATGAAAAAAGAGTATTTGGAGCATAAAACCTTGGGCACACTGTCCTTTGCTGTGTTCTGTGGTGATAAATTGGATGATGAGTGTATCCTTTTTGATCACCCCGATATCTCTGAAATTAGAATAACAATATTATACATATATAGTTGTTTGTTCTAACAGAGACCCCACCCCCACAGTTTTTAATTAAACCGATGTAATGATTGTTCACTCCCATGTTTAGCTGGTACTAACCAGTAAGTGTAACTCACACTTGTTCTTTCTGCTTTCCAGTTCCATACGTTGCCTTTGAATTTAATTCTCACAATTATTTATCCATGTTGGCAGTATTAAAAGACGCTTTGAATGCCGTGTCTTGCCCCAAAGATTAACAATTCACCAAGCGGCTTATTAGAGCAATTCATCAAATCAGCGGGCAGTGCTGATTAAATCAACTTGGTAATAAATGGAATGATCTAAAGCCTTCTGACGCCCAGAGTGCTCACAGCCCACCTGCCCGATTAGGAGGCAATTTATCCCGTAGCTTTCCACAGAGTCTCTCACTTTAATTGGGGAAAAATGTGAATGTCATTCTGTTTTGCCTGATGGCAGAAACTGCAGGTTCTTGATGAAGAATCTCATGGCAACACTTTGGCCCCATGATGCGAAAAACACCTCCTCGTAGCCCAGTGGCATTGCCGGGCCTATTTCAGGGTTTTTTTTTAATACTAAAATTTATGGTACATCCCTAAATAATTAATTTTCACTCTTCTGGCAGATTTATAATTTAAGGCCATGATATAGACTCCAGAATCATTCCTGAAATGTGGGGAAAACATGTGGTGAGAAGCAGCGGGTACTGCCATGCAGGAGTACTCTCCTAAAAGAATGTAAGAGCAGCTGGATTTTCTTCATTCATTCTCCTTGTGTATGGATATGCAAACTCTTTTACATGGTGGATTGTGTCTGAAAAAGAAGATGATCAAATGCTAAAAATCCATATATATATTTGGAAAATTCCAAACTGCTCCCTGTTCAACTAATACATGTAAAGAATGAATTCCATGCACGGTGTCGTCACATCCATCACGGTCGGTCTTCATCAGTCGCTCCACAGAAGGCAACATTTTATTTCAGCATAATCCATGCTAACATCCATCACAAACAATGGTAAGAGTGTTTCAGATGATGCATATTTTGCATATCACACAAAAAGAACACACACTGAATCAATGGGTGAGTGTGTCCAAACTTTTGACTGGTGCTAACTATATATATATATATATATATATATATATATATATATATATATATATATATATATATATATATATATATATATATCATCAAACTTTTTGCATGTTTTATTTGCAGTGTGTCAGGACTGTGAAATTACCAATCTGCATAGTGTGGCAACTGTACCCACAAAAACTAGCTTCAAACCAATCATATGGGTGTTACAATAAAAAATATCAAAGCCCCAAAACCAGTCAAACTCACACAAAGTCTGGGCCCCAGACATGCATTTATCTGTGTCTATGTTTAATTTGTTAAAACTGTCTCTTGTGATGAATTTATCAGGCTGTTTCTACTACAACCTGTTATGCTTTTATATAGCTCACAGCAGATGGCTGCCCTGCCGGAAGTGTTTGCCCACCAAGTGCTTGCTCACAGGATAGCATCTCATTGTTGAGGTTTTCCCCTGAATAATGTAGGGTCTTTACCTTGCACTATAAAGCACCTTTAGGCGACTGTTGTTGTGATTTGGGTCTATTTAAATAAACCTAGGTTGAACTGAACTGAATAGGAAGTGACCCATCAGTGCAGGGAGGATAATGGAACATTATGTGGGGTCATTTAAGATCCCAGAGACATGGACAGGAAAAAAAAACAAAAACAACAGCAACAAACAACTCCAGGCCAATCACCAACATAAAACTGACCATATTATTACAAAGCCACCCCAGCACCAAACAAATTATTCCAACACAAAGAAGCCAAACATTACCACCACTAGAAAGACTCTAAATAATCCTTCTACAGCACAAACAGTGGGGAGGATCACACAAGGAAAGACTAATATTGGTATTTGATACCCAACCAACACAACTGGAAGAAGGCCAGCGATTATAAATTATGAAAAGAAATGAAGTGCACTTTCATATGGACATCACCAGTATATTGCTAATTAAACAATATTAGTGGAAGGCTAGTTGTTCAAGGTGATTTTTCACAGAGGCATGTATTTTCCAGTCTTTGCACAAGCATTACCTTTGACTTCTGTGTATGTGCATGTGACAAAGGTCACAAAATCTGTGCATTGTGTATTTGTCATGTACGCGCACCAGATTTAATTTCACCTCATCACAGCTCTAAACAGGCTGAATTAGTAGCTAGTTTCAGTATGAATGTAGATGAGCTGGCCTATAGGGGAACGCTCACCCTAATACAGCTCGACGTGTCCGTCTCTGTGTTTCTACTTGTGCGTACAATCATGCATTTGTGCATACTCCCTGTGAATGTGCTGGCTTTGTGTGCCTGGGTATCTGTATTCAGGGAGGTAAAAGTGGAGAATGTTGGCGAAAGCAACTCTCAGCAAGCATCAGATGGCTCGTGATGAATAGTCAATTAACTATAAACTTGTTCCAGGATGACCAGCGAACGAGGGAGGAGAGGATAGCTGAAAAAAAAGAGGCATCCATTATCTAGCAGCTAATTATCTAGCCAATGCCATTTCCATCCTCGAGATAGCTATGTGATTAAAGGGTTTGGTCAATCAAATAGATAACAGGGATTAGAACTGGGAGGACGAGAGAGAAGGAGAAAAAGGGAAAGCAACGAAATGAGCCAGAGAGAAGGCTGCCGGAGGCTCATTTTTATCTTGTGCGTAATAAAAGCAAAGCAAGGACCATTGCAATAAAAAAAAAAAAAAAATCCCATCACTGTACTATTACTTCTTGGATCAGCCTATCTGTATTGATTGCATCATCAAGTATGTGACTGCTCAGTGAGCGGACATGAACAGATTCTTATTGAAGTCAAACTGTTGAGAGATTCTGCAGGAACGCTGGTATCAGATACCAAAACACTGAGCCACCTGCATTTGGAGACTGAGACCAAAACTAGAAGCGTAACAACTAAATCTCTTCTGAATAATGCTGATTACATTTTACATAAATGGCAAATTCAGACACTTATTATATGCATGTTTTCGCCTTAGTGCTGGAGTCACAAACATAACAAAAGCTTCTGAATGGAAAGAAAATAGTTGCGGTGAGCGAAGGAAGCATCCCTGTCAGAGGTAAGAAAGGAACTATTGTAGTAAACACATCTGCTCGGTCCCCTAAAAATACCACACCTTTAAATAGAGCTCCACCAAAAATAGTAAAAGGCAGCTGGTGAATGATACATATTAATATTTGTTTGTGTGTAAACAGAAAAACAAGAATAAATGCCTGCTCTATGAAATGTTAAATCCTGTTTTGCTTCATTTTTCATCTCCGTGTAACTGCATGAGGCTTGATTTGCTGTAAAATAAATGTGAGTGTGTGTGGTCTGAAGCGTGCCTGAGGTTAGCACATTCTCACTTCAGCATTTGTTCTTTATTAATACTAGATTACAAGTGGGAAGAGGCATGCTAACAAAAACCATGTGAACATTGTTTATACATGCAGTCCCTGATGGTTTCTCCTGCCACTACTACACTGCTGCATTGCTACTATAACATAGCATAAAGTGTAATGTAAGAACATAGTCATTACCAGTAGAAAATGACAATGAAATCAAAGCCTAAAATGCTAAGAAAAGAAGCATGCAAATTTCAGTGTCAATACAATTACAATTTCTTGTATCCAATTCTTGTTTAAAAAAACAAAAAAACAAAAACAAAAGAATGTAAGAAATTGACAAATTCATGGTAGGAGACATTTTTACTGCAGCACATATGAATATCTGTTGGTCATTAATGAGTTCACGCAGGCACTTTATGGCTTTATGTGAACTATAATGTTTGTCGCTCTAATTTGAGCAACATAACAAAGTTGGCATCACAAACCAAATGGTTATAATACAAACATGCACTCTGACATAATCATATACAGTCCTGTGAAAAAATTACACCCTGAGTGACTCCATATGAATTAAGTGGGTAAGTAGCTCAGAGAGCGAGAGAGAGAGAGAAAGAAAAAAAGCTACATCTCTGACTCTACAGGCCTCAGTAAGCATGCTAAATGTTAACGTTCATGACAGTAAAAAGCTACTTTCAGCTGCTCTCGTATTCACAAGGGGTCACCACAGCGGGTAGCTCCACATGTTTGATTTGGCAGATTTGTTTCTCCTCCCAGGATTGAGTCAGGCATCTTTGGCTTGATAGGCAAATGTATGAAGCACTACACTATGACAGTACAGTTAAAAAAAACAAAAAAATAACACGACGTCCTTTGGACAGACACAATCAAAGAGGAGATGTTTGGCCGTAATGCACACTGCCATGTTTGGTGAACATCAAACACAGTACATCAGCACAAATACCTCATACCAGCTATGAAGCACGGGGGTGGAGAGGTGATGATTTGGGATTGTTTTGCAGCCACAGGACCTGGACACCTTGCAGTCATTGAGTCAATCATGAACTCCTCTGTATTCCAAAGAGTCAAATGTGAGGTGATCTGTCCGACAGCTAAAGCTTGGCCAGAACTGGGTCATGCAACAGGATCATGATCCCAAGCACATCAGCAAAGCTACAACAGATTTACTCTTTTCTTTTTCAGCCAGGTCCTACCACACAAATACTGTAGCAGGACCTTAAGAAAGCTGTGCATCGGCAAATGCCATCAAACTTCAATAAACTGAAGCAACAATGTAAAGAAGAGTTGACCTAAAGTCCTCCACAATGATGTGAGAGACTGATAAAGTCATATAGAGAACCATCACTTCGAGTTCTTGCTGCTAAAGGTGCTTCTACAAGCGAATGAATCAAAGGGTGTCTTTGGTTAGTTTTTTTCATGGGACTGCACAGAGTCCAGTGAAAACTTTCTTTTTCTCATGACTGTATGTATAATATAACTTTGAGACCACTGCCTAACATCCTTGATCCAAAGCTGCTCTTGTTTTCATTGTATCTTTAACTACAGACCAGTGAGAAAAGAATTCCACTCTATATGTTACATGTTATCTGGGTATAAACAATCTTATAAATGATCAATGTGTGAGTTTATCCTGTGTACCTAACACTAACAGGTTCCATCAGGTTTCATTTTTCTGCCCATGATATAGATGTAAATCAGATAAACATAATTGGCCCTTCAGGCCCACAGCAAAGCTGAATGTCTCTATTAGTGTCCTACGGGGCGAGGAGTGTGTTTACGTGCAGGGGGTGTTTCCCCCCTGTGGATTTTTCACATTCTTCTCAATGCATTTTTTTCCCCTTGACACAGCACTGTAGTCCCTCCAGCAAAGATCATTTTATTGTTTTGTATGTGTGTAAAGTGTGATATTGGTCATTAATATTTCATGCTCACTGTCTGCATGGCTCCCCGCAGAGGGAAGGTTTTGCGTATGCTTTTGAGTTAGGGCCATGCTCGTAGTGTGAAACTGATGCCTTGGTTGGTTGTCACACTATCAAATGTGACAACCAAGTACTTTTATGTTTCAGCCTGACCTTTCATGTCTCCATTGGACAAAGCCCTCCAGGGACTAACCAATCAGGGAACTCCTATGGTGCGGAGATTAAATCAGTCTCCCTGAGCTGCCAAGTGCTGAGAGAGGATCCATCTTTCACACGAACGTGCAAACACACACTGTGATCAAGTTGTTCAGACCTATGGTGTGTGTGAATGTGTAAAAAAAAACTAAAAACACAAACACAAAAGAGCCTCATTAAGACAGGAAGTCATAACGCATGCAGTCCACAGTGTCATACTCATAGGTTACCTACGGCAAGGTTTCAGGCGATGAAAGTAAAATGAGAATTCTTACAGTAATAATTCCACAAATAGAGATTTGGTCATTTAATATATATAATACTCATTAAACAGCAAAACAACAAATGTATGAGATACATATATGTACTGTATCTTTTTTCGCCTTTGAAACAGCGCCAGTTCACCTACTTGCACAGCTTTTCAGTCTACTTGACATGTAAGAGCTTGGCCAGCTCTCGGGTTGTCTCTGCTTCTGTGTCTTCATGAAATCTCAAAAGGCCTCAAAAAATCTTGTTGAGATCAGGGCTCCGTGGAGGACATGCCATCTGTTGCAGGACTTGTTCTTCTTGTTGCTGCTAGGACCACATTTACTCTGGTTGCATGTATGCTGTTGTCATGCTGCAGAATCATTTAGCCATGATCTGCCGCCTTCCTGATAGTTTAACATGATGAATGGAAAATCTCTTAAAAACATTGACAGTGTCCACGTTTACACTTATTCAGTCTTTCCTGAATCATAACGTCTGTTTCCATATTTTTTCTGTTTTTTTTTTTTGTTTTGTTATATTTTGAGTGAAAACACTTTAAAATTGGGCAGAAAAGCCAGCAAAAACATTCAAAGCACAATTAAAACATTATTATTGGATCTTGATGTACACGAGGTATGTGATGTAAGTCAGTGAACCTTGTAATGTTTTGCAGTGAACCTTTGCTAACAGACCCAGAACAAGATTCAGTGATACCCTGAAGTACATGCAGTTTGATAACTGAGAAAGCAGAGATGAAAAGCAGTACATGGGCAAACCTAATGCTTCCACGCATAGTTCGGACATTACTTCTAGCCCAGTTACCCAAACGCTATATCCCTCATATTGATCTTTATTAATTAATTTCCTCACTATTAAATATTCCACAGTCAACTGTTAGTGGTATTATAACAAAGTGGAAGCGATTGGGAACAACAGCAATTCAGCCACTAAGTGGTAGGCCATGTAAAATCACAGAGTGGGGTCAGCAGATGCTGAGGCGCATAGTGCACAGATGTTACCAGATTTCTACATTCAATTGCTACAGACCTCCAAACTTCATGTGGCCTTCAGATTAGCTCAAGAACAGTGCGCAGAGAGCTTCATGGAATGGGTTTCCATGGCCGAGCAGCTGCATCCAAGCCTTACATCACAATGCAGAACGTTGGATGCAGTGGTGTAAAGCACGGCGCCGCTGGATTCTACAGCAGTGGAGATGTGTTCTCTGGAGTGAGAAATTACACTTCTCTGTCTGGCAAATCTGATGGACGAGTCTGAGTCTGGTGGTTGCCAGGTGAACAATACTTGTCTGACTGCATTGTGCCAAGTACAAAGTTTGGTGGAGGGGGAATTATGGCATGTTTTTCAGGAGTTGGGCTCAGCCCCTTAGTTCCAGTGAAAGGAACTCTTACCAAGACATTTTGGACCATTTCATGCTCCCGACTTTGTGGGAACAGTTTGGGGATGGCTCCTTCCTGTTGCAACATGACTGCGCACCAGTGCACAAAACAGGTCCATAAAGACATGGATGAGTGAGTTTGGTCTGAAAGAACTTGACTGGCCTGCACAGAGTCCTGACCTCAACCCAATAGATTATCTTTGGGATGAATTAGAGCGGAGACTGCGAGCCAGACCCTCGCATTCAACATCAGTTTCTGACCTCAAAAATGTGTTTCTAGAGGAATGGTCAGAAAATTCCCATAAACACTCCTAAACATTGAGGAAAACCTTCCCAGAAGAGCTGAAGCTGTTATAGAGGGTGAGCTGACATCATATTAAACCCTATGGATTAAGAATGGGATGTTACTCAAGTTCATATGTGTGTGAAGGAAACTATAGTGTAGCTTGGTTGCTTGAGGTTTAATTAACATTAAACTAACTAACATTAGCTACAGTAGATAAGCAGTGTTAACATAGCCAACTTTACCTTTTGACTACTTTAAGTTACACAGCTACATTCTCATCACTGTGAGAGTTAAAATTGTTAACCAAAACCTTTTGTGCTGTCATCATCAGAGGAAAGTCCTTTCTGTTAATCTTCCAAGCAGCTAAAAAGATCATCTTTATTTTATAAATATTACTGTCAAAAGTGCACATACACTCAATGGGAAAACAGACACTTTAACTTGTATTAGGACAGTGTAGTGGGTTACACATTAACCTAGCAAGCAAAAGATCCCCAGTTTGATCCCAGGAGGCAACACAAATCCCTTTGGGGCTGTGTCAGGAAGAGCATCCGGCAAAAAAAATCTGCCAAATAAAATATGCAGAGCTACCTGCTGCGGTGACCCCTTGTGAATAAGAGAGCTGCTGAAAGCAGCTCAGGACAGCTGGCGTTCAGATGCACACATATTTTAGGGAGCTGCAGTAATGGCAACTGGTGTACTTCTGGCACTTCCGTAGATTTGTGTGTAATGAGTAGACCAGAGTTTGTGTATCTTCCACAAGTTTATCCTAAAATTCTCTAACCCTAACCGAGTAGTTTAAGTTGCTAACCATCTGTCTCAAATCTGTGACAAAAAACTTTTTGGCCACTTGGGTGCGTCCAAATCAACATGTTATCACTTTGTAAAGTGCTTGATGGCAAACAGTTTCTTTTCACCCAGCTCGGAAAAAGGGAGTGAAAATAACACCTGTTGAAAGTATTTCGACACAACAAATCTTTTTGTTTCTTGATGAACATTCGAGGAAAGTATTAAAAATATGTTCAGCAGAAGGTTCCCTGCCTTCTGTTTAATGCAGAGGAGGTCATGCACAGTTTTTAGTTCTGAAAGCTTTTATTCAAGGAAATCAGCCTGCTGTGGGTTGGAGTGCTGATGATGAGAGGGTTTCTGAATACAACCATAGAGATGAAGCTTTGAAATGCTTTTAAAAAATTAATTGAATTGAAATTCTTTATGTAGCTGAAGAGGACTGCAGATTTTGGATATAATTACCTTCACATTCATCACACCAAGAAACCTGCTTGACATTACATATTGTTATTAATGATGGGGATCTGAGGTTAGCTACGACTTAAAAGTCCATCGCACATAACTGTCTGCCTCCTAAATGTTCAGTTTTTATCAGTGGAGCACATATTGTTAAACTAATGGTGGAGCTTTTCCACACCTACAGTAAGTCAGATACAACTGACTCTCCAGAGTTATGTAGACTTCTTCCTACTTCCTTCCTTTTTCCACAAAGAAAACTGATGAGGAATCAATAAAGAATCTGACCCGTAAACAGAATCAAAAGTGGCACTGATAATAATAATAATATTATGTGATACAACAATGAAACCATACAAATTCCCCATCCCTAATAATTTGGCAAACCATTGCAGCTCATGCCAACACTTAGCTCTGCCCCCACAGCATTAACATAATCATGGTAAAATGTATTTTTATAGCACTTATTAAAACCAGCGTAACAAAGTGCTTTACATCAACACATAATACACACAATCAAAAACACGTAGGTCAGTCATAGCTGCAGGAATAATAAAATGGATAAAACGAAAACCATCAATTCAAACAAAGATATGCAAAATCAGTGGGTGAATATTTAAAAAAGCAGCTATGCAAATGCAAGATCAAGAATAAATCAAGACTTCAGAATAAAATAACCCTAGAAAATTAAAAGAAAAGTTATAAGTCCTCCCTCTGATGCAAATAAGTCAAATAAGCATTTATAAAGATGAGTTTCCCCAAGCAGGTAACTCCACAAAAGCTAAATGCTGGATTACTTTTAGTCTTTAACCGTGAGATCCTGCAAGTTTCAGCCTGAGGCCCTCAGGCTGAACATTGGCTTGGAACAGGCCATAAAGTGCTTAAAAAGAAATCATTTAAATAGAAAAATTAGTTGTAAAACAAATAGGCGGCCAGTATGTGTACATTAAAATCAGAGTGTGCTGTTTAATTTTCCTGGTTCTCACAAGAGAAACTGCTACTACTGCATTTTAATAATTCATGACCTATCATTTATTATTTTCTGATTCATACCTGTTAAAAGGCCACATTAATATTCCTTTTCTTGAGCCCAACTCCACATACATGCAAGTCACCATTTGCGTGTGCGGACGCTCGTGCCGAGCCTCGATGAAGAAATGCACAGCGATCAGTGCGAGCTGGTCACTGGGATGTGAAGGACAACAGTTGACCACCCAGCTGCTGCTGCTTCTGTTTTTCATTACAGAGAAAAAAGAGAGAGAGAGAAAGAGCGAGGGAGAGAGAGAGAGAGAGAGAGCAGTGGAATATTTTTCCTCAGGCGCACATTTTAACACCATCACCAACAAACTGACAATGGAGCTCATGAAAAATAACAAAAAATAAAGAGCTGCCTATTCAGAGGAGCAAATCGTTTATCGTTTTAACGGTCACTCCCTGCGCTGCAGCTGCAGTTGACGAGCGTGCCACAGAGCTCGGATCAGCCATTACTTTTTACAGTTACAATTCACTCGAAATGCAAATATCAGTGTGACATTAAAAGCTCAGTCCCTTTGCACACTGGTTTCTGGTTTCATGCAAACCCATCTGTTTTGCACCAGCGTCACCAGTTTAAATCCCTGCAGTTATAGGATTCTCGTTTTAGCTGCGTATTGAAATCTGATTAAGTCACAGCCCAGAAAATGAGAAAATACAGAAGATTTTTCAGCTTCATTAAGTCATTCAAATATTTTTAACCTTTCTCCAGTGTTGTGAACAGCTTAGTAAATGTGTTTGGGCGGTGCATGGCACCGATGTTACTTAGCTTCAAAATTAAAATTAAGAAAAAAGACAGAGAGAGGAAAAATAGAAAAGGTAAAGGAGAGGGATGGCTGGGTGGGATAAATTTACAGACTGTACAACCAGAATGGACACTCACTAATTGAGACAAATGAACAACAGAAGAGAGGTGTGCGCGTGAGACGGCAGTGAATTTATCTAGTCTATCTTTTGCCCTTTACCTTGCATTTTCTGTCCCCTCTTTTTTTATATAAGTCCACATCGTTTTTACTCTAAAAAAAAAAGGAGTTCAGCACACTCCATCTGCCCATTCTCATACATTTGGAATCTATAAATCATGTATGGCAAACTTCATCGTTAAATGAGGTTATACAATAGGAGTCATTGTAAAATTCCCGCTTCTTCCATTTATTCTGCATGTCACACTCTAATGCTTCAGGGGATTCTTTCTTAAGTATTACACACTGCAAACAGAATTAGTTTATTCTGCCACAAAACTGGGTGTCTCTTATCCAAGTAGTTACCAAGCCATTCCTTGTAATGTCTGACAGTGTGATAAAGTAGAGATATTGATTTTTTTAAATTTTTTTTCTAAACACTGACTCATGAGGATGGAGCCAAAATGGAGCAGCAGCAGCTCAACTAGCAGACTTTTTGTTCCAAAATGAGATATCCACCTACTCGAGCGGAATGAAGACTTGCCGGTCTGTGCATTTAAAGCAATTGTTATTGAATAAATTACTTCATGCCTTGAATCCTTTAGGACAACCAGTGGTACTCGATATCCCACGGGGCACGTCTGCGGTTACCAGGAGATGCTCGGAAAGATTGTGGAGCAGTTAATTTGAAGATCCAGAAACAACAACGAAAAAAAGAAAAAAAAAATATTCAATTATTCAATCATTATTGAGCTGTAATTCCTGAATACTACATTCAGCCTGACTGGCACTTGAACAGAGCAAACATCGAATCAAAGTAAATGTAAACAGTTCTAAGCACTGGCTGAAAGCATTGAATGATTAAAATCGACAGGGTGTGATAGAAAGGGTTTGCTAAAATCTACTCCAAGAGATTGTTAAAAGCAGTGAATTAACAGTTGACATGATCATACTTCTATTGGAATTATTAGATTAGCTAACAGATGAATGGGAGGAGGGCTTGGGTGAGAATTTAGTGAGAAATGGTTAAATGAAGTCCAACTTCTACTATTCTAAATTTAGCAAATGTTAATATAAACTAGAGCTACTACAATAATAGATTTTTGCTTCGTGATTATTATGGTTTAAAAAAACATATTATTGTGATACTGTATATAAAAATATAAAATACTGTAATGAATTTAATGCTAAATGAATCTAAAACCTTGTTGTGTGTTTTCTTTTTTGCTAAATTAATTAAACTCATGAAGGTGACGAGATCATCCGTAACCATAAACAAGAACAATTACATCATTATCTGCAATACTATCAAATGTGCATTACTGATGCAATATCTGCATTTCACATTTAAATTTCAGGGTTTTTGAAACACCCTTAATGTAACTGACAGTTTACTGTGAATATATTTAGAAATTTATGATATGGTGTGCAGGTGATGTAACTGTAAACAAGTAACAAGTACTATATATAGAAAAAGCAGTGGGGCACACATTACATGGAAATCCATGCCATGAAGCTCCTGATGCACAGTTTTTGTGCTGATGTTAATCAGAGGACGTTTGGTACTCTGCAGTCACTGAGTCAGCAGTAGAAGCGTTGGCAACTTTTACGCACTATGTGCCTCAGCAGTCAGCGAACCCGCTCCTCAGCCTTACATGATCTTCATGGCTGAGTTGCTGTGGTTCCTACATTGTTCTATTTTGCAATAATACATCTTACAGTGGATTGTGGAATATCTAGGCGCGAAGAAATTGCACAAACTGATTTGCTTCTTTCACAGTACCATGCTTGAATTCAGTGAGCTCTTTATAACGACTCATTCTTTCACAAATGTTTGTAATCAGAGTCAGAATCAGAATCAGAATAGTTTATTGATCCCAGAGGGAAATTTGTGTTGTTACAGCAGCATCCGTTTGTAGAAAGAAGAAAACACTAATAATTTAAATAAATTAAAACTAAAACACAGAAAATGTAAAACCAAAAAGATCAATTTGAAATATATATACACATGTACAACAATTAAGGCAGTGGCTGATAATGATATAAATCTGGAACATACTGTCTGTATTTGTACACATAATAAATTACACTGGTGAATCATAGTTTCACCTATTTAGGGAGGAGTTATAGAGTCTGATGGCCACAGGTAGGAATGACCTCCTGTGGCGCTCTGTGGTGCATTTTGGTGTAATGAGTCTTGCACCGAATGTGCTCCTGTGTCTCATCACCATGTTGTAGAGTGGGTGGGAGCCATTGGGAGACTATGTTAGTATGTTAGTAGTTTGTGGTATCAGAACATTATCTGATTCGTATTTGTCTAAACCCTGTGGATCAGTCCTGTTAGAGCAGGCTTTGGTTGCACTGAGGTAAACAGTCTGTGTGGTATGCAAACAAGGGAACTGAAATATAACACTGGAACTATCAGGTATGTCAATTACATTTTGTTAATTTGCTTCTTTTTAAAATTTATTTATGCAGACTGAATCCTGTAAGCTAGTTCAGGCAGTCAGCTTGAGCTGCTCTTCATGCATCAAAGACGTGATCTCAATTTGGCATCTAATTAACCTGCAAAATTTGCCCTCTCTAAATGGTGAATGGTAAATGTTGCCCTGCATCAATATCTACCTATAGACTCCATGAATATATCTCCTTGACATGCAGCAATTTCATATGTAACATATTTTGGGGGTGGGACATGAGATTAAAGCCTGACCACTGAACTCAAACTATACCCTGCTGCTGCCAAAAAATCAATTATTTAAAATGTGAACTGTCTGACTGAAATCGAGTTATACAGTGGCTGGAGAATGTAACAGGAAGTCTTGGCCTCAATATCTTCACGTTCCACCAAACACCCTAAAATACTGACTATTTGTCTGAGTGGCTAAGTTAGCAGATTAGCTGACGAATCTCCCCCTTCCCGTTAATCTGGCAACAGAAAAGAGTTTGCCACAGTTTTCCATATATGCCTGCAACATTCATCATGACAAAGCTGTAATTTAAAGTATTATTTTTATCTCTTTTACATCTAATAGTGTGCAGTGTGCTTCATGTACACTGTGCATATCAGGACCGGTGCAGTGATTTCAGACTTTCAGAAATAGGTGACCTTGTCAGTAGTGCAGTATATTTTGGTAAAACACCCTGTAGCTTTGTGAGTGTGATAGACTATAGTGAGCTACTGATTTGAGGTCAAAAGCTGCTGGCATGAGCTTTAAATGACTTGGGTGTCACAGCACTCTACATCTCTGGACAGAGAGCGAAGCTGCTAATGGGGCATCGTTTCACAAATGATCTTACTATTAAATTTCATTTTAGCCAATGACTTGAGCACCACCCCTTGGAATCTGCCGTTTGAAAGAAAGCTGTGTTTGTTATTTTCTCTATGAGAGTGTGGCTTTGATTTTCAGCACTGGAATATTTGGTTATTTGAAAAGGCTGTTGGCAGAGGCAGAAACTCACAAATGGCTGTTTTATTGCTGCTCATTTTTGGAAAAACAAAACGCACAAATGTCTGATCTTAGACTTCTTTGTTTTACTCTGTGTTACGGTGGAGGAGCATTTGATTTAAAAGAGCTCTGGGTTGCCTTGGCTGACACTGAGGCCTCAGCTCTCACAAGGATTGCAGTTTTTCCGGCAGTTGGCAAAACTTTGTCTGATTCTTTTTTATTGAATTAGCTTTAGAGAGGAGGCGAGCTTTCATTTACTCTTTAAATCTCACATAAAATTTGAGGTCCTTATGGTTGAGCGTAAAAAAAATACTACCAGTTTTAGAAGCGCCTTGAAAATAAATACAGAATGTGTTTTCGGCGTGCCCCTGATTTGTGACGTTTGGACATCCACACTTGTGCCCCCCGGCTGTTGCTGAAGCTAGTCTCAGTTTATCGCGTGATTTGATTTTTGATTTGCATTGACAGACAATTATTCTGCACTCTGAGATGAGTGCTGAACTGTTTTGAAGAAGCGTTGTAATTGGTTAATGAGTCGGAAAGGGAAAGCTTCTTGATCTCATTTCCAGTGCTTAATTAACCTTGGAGTTGGAGATTTCCCCCGGTGCTGGGGACAAGGCAGGGTTACCTCACTCTTTCTCTGTCTTTGTCTCTGTCTTGCCTCCGTTGCTCTCTCGGATGTATGACTCTCCTTTGCAATGACAAAAGGATGCGTAGCTCTCAGTGTGTGTCTTTCTAGAGGCAGCAACCCTTTGTCGACTGATTTAAGACTGCAAATATGCATATGTGGTACTCAAACGTGCTCAAATGTCTTTTGCTCACATACTATACAGTATGTCTCTTTTTTGCTTCTCTGAAACATTTAAGTTTACACTAAAATGATAAAAATAGCACTGCTGCACCTCCCCAGCTCTCTCCTCCTTCTCTGACTTTCTCCCTGGGCCAGCCCAGTTCTGTGGCCCCGGGGGTATGAACCCAGTTCTGACAGAATTGATCTCTGTTTCCTCGTCCCCCTCCCTCTGTCCGTCTGCACCCTTGGGCCTGCTGAGACTAGCCCAATACCCTGCCTCCACAGCCAGCCCAGCACCAGGCCAGTATGTCTTGTCTCCCGCCCTCTTTCCTTTCCTCACCTGTATTCTTCTATCTCTTTCTCCCTCCCTCCATCTGGCCCTCTGTACTCAGTGCATCCTTTCCTCTCTAGTATTGTCGACCTATTCATCTTGCAGGCTTTTTTGTCTTGTCCTTTCAAAAATTGCTTTTACTCCTTTTTCCTCCCCTCTTGGTCTCATGTCTGTTCACTGCTTCATCTATCCATCTTTATGTTCTATTTACTGAAACCAGTGTCACTGTCTATTTTACCAACGCTTTCGAATCACATTTGTGTTGAGTTTTTTCCTCTAATTTCAGTGTTCCTTACTTGGATTGTGGTTTTGTTGTGGAAGACAAATATGAAGGATTCATTGTTCAAGGCCAGGAGGAGACACAAACCCAGCCTCAGGGGATCTGGATACCTGGATAAATGGCATCCAGTGTCAAATCTGTACCAAATAAAACATGTGCCTACTTTCCTTATAACTCCTCATCTATTTTTATATAGTGGATAATGGCGTTACACTAAAGAACCAGCTGGGAGATACTATAGTCATTTATCATTAGGCAATAATTAGTTCATAATTACCCATAATTCAATCTAATGGGTCACTTTCTTCATAAGTCACTCCTGATTCATTCTAACCCAAAGACCAAGCTGCACAAAAACAGAAAACTAACTTGTTCATTACTGAATTTACCTGAACTACTAAAAAGCTTGAAGACACCTTAAAAGTAAGCAGCTCTTACAGTAAGTAATGAAGAACCACAGAGCAGCTACTTAGTACGATTGTCTAAAGTCAGCTGGACTTCTTTCAAGCTCTGGAAGCTGTTTCACATGACCTGACTCACTCACTGCTGGGGTTGCTGTTTTGTCTATCAGAGATAATCAGGAATGTCCCATGAAGAAAGATATTGATTTATGGATAAATGTGGATAAATATCATTGTGACTGGCACAATTTAGTGTCAATCATGATGTTATTTTGTTTTCTTTTTAAAGTTTAGTCAACGTTAAACATCCTCCCTTCTCCTCTAAATTAAAGCCAGATGCTGCTCAAGATCTTTTTTTCATTATCTCATTACATCCCATCATTTCCTTACCCGACTGAGTTGAGATTGGTCCTTCTCTCTGTTTTTTCTAGCCCCCCCGGCTCTTTGAAGACTGCTGCTTTGCCAGGTGAGTCGGTGCCTTGTGCGCACCTGCAAAAACCTGCAACCACCCTTCCCTCCGTCCTCCATCTTCCATTCGGCTTGCTGTTACCTCCAGATTAATGCCAGGTAATTTGCTCCTCACCGTGCACCTCTGTGTTCCTCGTTCTACCCCTTCCAGATGAGACATGCACATTTCTTTTAGCCACCTGAGTTTCTCTGTTTTGTGTTGTAAACCCCCTATTGTTCTTTTTTCATTCTGCTAAGTAAGCTTTCCTCATCCATTCCGTTGCTCTGTCCTACCTCTTCATCCTTGCCCTCTTTCTCTGTCTCTCCTATACCCCCTTCATCCGTCTATCAGAGACAGAGCCATATGGCCGGGTGCGGCCCAGGCCTGCCCAGCTCTCAGCCTCGTTTAAATTCACAGCCTGCGGGTCATTCTGCCTCTGCAGTGGGACGATGAGAAACTGCAACGGAGGAAGGGCGGCTAAAAGCCACTGCGATGAGAGGAGATGGGAAGGAGAGAGGGGGAACAACTGCAGCAGGAGAAAGAAAAAAAAAAAGCTACAGCCTGAAATTCTTAATTATAGGTAAAGATTGCGTGAGCAGAAATTCTGTGTGACATTATGATATTTAAATGAAACAGAAGGTGAAGTCACATGGCTGAAACAGGTGTTAGTTTGACATTGAAATAATGAAGTGTAGAGTAAATGGGAGGTAGTCACATTAGTATTAATTTGGATGACCCAGATTCAGTTTCTAATGTGAGAAAAATCAACTATGAGTTGGTTTCTTGTGTTTAACCATGATTAAAAGCTTTTTCTAACACTGTTTTTTTTGCTATTGTCTGAGAATGAGCCGAGGCCATCACCAACAAAGTGTGGAAGAAAAGTGGAAAAAGAAACAGCACAAAGGAGAGGGATAAACATGAGGAGAGTAGTCGAGGAGGGAAAAAAAAAAATGAGGCCGGAATCTGCAGGACTGAGAGGAAAGTTGCTCAGAAAGAGTGAAGACCAGCGACAGGTTGGAAAGGAGCAGATAAGCTGCGAGGAACGCTCAGAGGAGGGAAGGAGCGGAGCGAAACAGCAGGCATTAAAAGAGAAGAGGTGTGAAATTGAAACCGATAAATCCAGAACAGATTCCTACAGTCGTGGGAGCCACAGTGACCGTAACACATGGCCTCGCCGGTGTTCTCTTTTTAATTTGAGCCGAGCCTATTGTTGTCGGAGCAGACTTCAACTTGTCAAACATTTGTGTTCAATGAGACCGGGCTCAGCGTCTGAACTGGACTCAGTTCAGACTCACTCTTTGCTTTACCCCAATATTTATATATTATTTGTTCCAATATTTCCCCAAACAAAAAGAACAAGTGATGCACAGTAAGGCAGCGTTATTCATATACCACCCTCTGAACACAGAACTGATTCAGATCACCTCCCAAAAGGCAAAAAACACACTACCCTGTCACGCTCATATACCACAGGTTAAGAGAAATAATATCACAGCATGTTTTCTCGGCAGTCTTTTTGATCCTCCAGTCTTAAGGAGAAACAGTTGTTTTAATATTTTTTTTAAGTGATTATAACGTGACCTCTTAATCCTTCTGCACTGAGCAGGAACTGAACCTCGGTTAAAGCCAAATAGTCTCTCAATGCCCGAGGCCTCTAAAATCGTGTATATGTGCAGTATTACAGTAGTTTGTCTAGTTTTATGTCTGTTGCATAAAGAATTCTCAGTCTGTATTACAAAATCTAATGAAAGAAATGTGTGTATAAATGTGCAGTTTCAGGACTGTTTATGCAGAGGGCCTTTTTGGAGCAGAGTTATTATCCTTATTTATAGCTCCTACTCGAGTAGATTTACACTTTTACGTCACATCTGCTCTACCTTTAATGCCACCCTCAATTCAAGCCAGCATTCATCTGTTTGGCTGTCCCGCGCAAACAGAAGGTCTGAACAGGAGACAGCAGCTCTGCAGTAAGTTGGGAGCTAAGGGATAAGCTGAGAGGAACGCTCAGAGGAGGGAAGAAACGGAGCGCAACAGCAGGCATTAAAAGAGAAGAGGTGTGAAATTGAAACCGATAAATCCAGAACAGATTCCTACAGTCGTGGGAGCCACAGTGACCGTAACACACGGTGTTCTCTTTTTAATTTGAGCTGAACCTTTTGTTGTCGGAGCAGACTGTGAATTGTCAGACTTTTGTGTTCAATGACATCGTGCCCAATGTCAGAATTAGACTGTGGGTGCCTTTAAAGCTACTTTTCGTAATTATCTGAACAAAAGGGATGAAAAAAAAGGAGCAAAAAACAAAAAGGACAAAAGTCCTGCATTACAAAATCTAATTAAATTAGTCCAGCAGGTGTGTGCTCATTTTCTGCTTCCTGTTTTTATAAAGGGCTGTTGTATCTGAGGTGACAGCGTAAAGGTGTTTCCCTTTCCTTCCTTTGACCTTGTAAAGAGCCAAGGGTAGAAAAAAAACTGCCTGAAACTGAGCATTTCTAGCAGTCAAACTGAGGCTGCGCCATAGGCCTCAGTCACACAGACCTAGAGAGTGGGTGGCAACCCTGGGCAGTCTGTAGCTGCTAGGGAAAACTATATATTCTCTAACCAGTTGGTGCGTGGTTGTTGGAGATTGGCTGTCACTGGGTCAAAGGGGTCACGAAGAGGGTGCTGCACAAAAAACCTCTTTGTGATTGCTTTGTCGCTCACAGATCGGCGTGGTCGCCCACAGTTTGCATGGAAGATGTCAAAAACTGGAGACTGTAAAAGTTGTGCTTCACTTTACTCTTAACAGTTGCTCAACTCCTTAGTGAGTAGGATTTGCAGACAAGTTGGTGTTTTCCATGCAGTCTACAGGCAACCTTGGCAACCTATTTGCGGGGCAATTCCAAGGAGGTTTTTGATGCAGCGCCGTATAACTCTTTGCAACCAGTTTCACCTACTGACTGTCAACAACCTCCCACAACCACTCTCCAACCACTTTGGGAATTCACAGTTTTTCTTGGTGACCTGTGGTTACCAAGGGTCACTGACCAGTCTCTGTCTTGTGTGACTTGGTTTTAACCATCGATTTCACAGTGATTGCCAGCAATAACTCATAACTTTCCAGGGAAATTTTCTCTAGCAGAAAAAAAAAAAGTTTGGCCATTTTCATTATGAGCAGCCACCACTATAAAAATATAGACAGAAAATGAGGAAAAACATAATAAGTAACCTTTAAAGTCATTTACTTGTCATCACCGCCAGAAAAATATTTCTGCATACATCAAGCTGTGAATCATCTTAAGACAGGAATGCAAATTTTGCAGGGAGCCTGATTTGATAGCGCAAAAAATATTACAGAAAGTACAATCTGTTATTAGGGTAATAATTTTGAGGGTGTGTCACATTGCATGCAGTATTTAGTGCCGCAATTACACTTTGAGATTAGATTTAACGCAGTGTGTGATATTATGTACAGTTCTCGGTATAAATGGCAGTCATAGAAAATAAAAGAATGAAAAATCATTGGTAAGAATAATGCATTAATGGAGTTGCTTTCTATCTTGACAATGCAGAGGATTTATTCGGCGGAACATTGTAAGAGCGAATGCATTTTCAGCTGCTTGAAAATGTCATCACTTTGGCAACGTCAGTTTTTCGATTTAAACCCTCTCAGATGATGTATGGCTGCAGCGCACCAACATGGCACACGCTAATTGACTGAGGCATATTGTGTGGATATTTTCTCCACTCATCCACTCAAGATCTTGAATACCAATCCCCCACTCAAACCCCACCCCCCCCCCCCCCCCCCCCCCCCCCCCCCCACACACACACACACACACACACTCCTCCTCCTTCTTCTTTGCCCCTCCTGCCTCCGTGTCTAGTGTCAAAGTCTGGTGCTAAGATTCTTACAGACTTTAGCTGCGCCAAATATGCTTGTTAATATTCCCCATCTGGAGATCGCTTAAAAAAAATCTGATAAATGATGGCTGGGCCTGTCGCTGACAGTGAGCTCAGGCCCGCATACATCAGAGTCCAAAGCCCCCACCCCCCACCCCACCCTTTCCTTTATAGCAGGCTATTAGAACGAGCTCCCAGGCAACAAACCATACATAGCAAATGTGCCTCTTTAATAATATGATAATTTATAAAAGGCACAGAGTGAGACTGAGTGAATATTCTGCAGAATTCCCCCACATACTTTGTGCTTAATAGATGGTGTGTGTTATGCCTACTCTCCTCAGGACTGCACCAAATGTGGGAACTCCTGGGGATGATGGAATGAAGGCCAACCTCGGCCTGACAGCTTTTAATAACTAATGAAAATACTGGAGGGTAAATTTGCCAAAAGAAGATTAGAGAGCTTCTCGTGTACTGGAGAAAAACAAAGTAGACAAAAAGTCACGATGAGACTGGCTGACAGAAAAAAAAAAAAAAAAAACTACAAGGAGGTGTACTGACTGAGTTTTATGGCACCTAGTGAACTTTGGTAAAGCAGAGATGTGGCACAAACAACCACACCGCCATGCGCCCAGCATGCATCACTCTACGAGCAGGCTGATCAGTGCTTTTTGGCCCGAGACGCGTCTTGTTCCTTTTATATCAACACCAATCTTTGTCTCCATCTTTCTTCTTACCTTATTTCTTTCTCTTGCTCTATTAACACAAGTTTCCTGCTGAGTCTCACTGGAAAGACACACACACACACGCACACACACACACACACACACACACACCTTAAGGATCAAACACTTGGAAGACAGTGATTAGGTTAAGAAAAAGGCTTTAGTGAGGCGATACCTTCTGTCATCTTTAATGCTGTGATTCATTTATCAGAGGCTGCTGATGAAGGCAGTGTGTCTGTGCGCAACCATGTAAGCATGTGCACATTTGTTTCTGTGTAACCACAAAGGATGCGGTGTCAGAATTTAGCTGGCTTCTGTGCAGAAAATGTTTTCATGTGAGACTAGAAAAGAGGAAACTTGCTCTGCTCTGTGGAACAGATTTTAATTCCAGTGGCAGACAGATAAAACGTTTCACATTTCCTTTATTTCTACTTGTTGCTTTCTATTTTCTTGTCATCGGACCTTTTTTTAAAAAAAGAAAAACGTGGACTGCTTCATCAAGTGTTAAGAAGATAACTGACCAATTAAAGAGCTAACAGGGGCAGATTTCCCTCTCAAATTTCTGGTTGCTTTTTAAATAGTGAGCTCTGGGATTTGACAGAGGCAGACAAAAGTTCGCTTCTCATTTCTAGTTAGCAACAGCAGGAAGAATTCTTAAAATTATTTACGTCTGTTAAAATAAACTGCTGCTAGCAAATATCAAAGCCATTTAATGTGACGGCTAACCAGTGTGTTTGGTGATAAGTAATATTATCTCAGGAAATGTCGGCTGGTGTTGCTGCAGCTTAAGTGCCACCAAATCCAAAGAGCAGGTCAGAGCTGCTTACATAACCACTGGATGCTATGGAAAATTATTTTCCCGACTGGTTGCCGAGTAGTTTCAGGAGGTTGCTGTCTGTTGCTAGTGCTGCACCAAAAACCTCCTTGGGATTGCTTTGGTTGCAGAGACCGTTCGCCTTCAAAGTAAAAGTTGTATCTTTTGAGAGGTGTTGGTTTCAGCAGTAAGGCGCAACTTTTACTTTGAAGGCCGATGTTCTTTGTTTCTGGTTTGCGTCACACTCTTCAGTTTCACTACTGCTTATCGAGTAGTTGGTGAGTGTTTGCAGACAAGTGTGCATCTTACGGGCAATGCAGTAGTCTGCTAGTGACCAGCCAGCAACCTCCAGCAACCACTCGCCATCTGGTCAAAGAATGCACATCTTTTCTTAGTCTCAGGTCACCATTAGGTCATCCTTATCTATTAAAATATGCAACATTAAAAATCAGCTGCTTAATATTGTGTGAGTTACCCACATGCTACCAAAGCAGCTCTGATCTGGCCCTGTCATGCTGGGAGTGGAGCCTGTGGGTCCTGAGGACTTAAAGGTGGGACTTCCATGAATCAGGCTTTCTCCTGTGAATGACTGATTGGCTGTGGATCTCTGAGTTTAGAGTCAACACCTTGGGCTCTTTGTTATGTTCCTCAAACAGTTTATTTGTGGTGCAGTGGGGTGCATTGTCCTGCTGAGAGAGGCCGCTGCACTTCAAAGAGACATCTATTTGAATGCCAGGAACCGAGGCTTCCCTAGATGATCAGTGTTGTTCACTTCTCCTGTCAGTGGCTTTGATGTTCTGGTGAATCAGTCGGTTTGGTGATGAGTTACTCTCTGTAGTACAAGTCCAAATCTTTGCTTAAGGCTACACAGCTAATATAAACACCTACAAGAAAGCAGAATGCATGAAATAAGAGAAAACTCTTGTGCAGCTCCATCAATTGTCAATCATAAGTCTTGCGGTGTTTTTATATATACTGTGGATGGCTTCTAATTTATTTACTTCTTACTTTTTCTCCTGCTTTTGAAATCTTGAGCTTAAACCAGCTTTTCCAGTAAATTAAATTTGCTATTTCACTTTTACATGATGCTTTTCCACCATCTGTATTCTGTAAATGGAGGCCTATTTTTTTTTTATACTTATATATGATTGAAATGCACAACTGTGTTCAGCTGATGTTCTTTGTCCCTAATGTCTTGCCTGCCTTTCTAAGATCGAAACTTTTCTAACATGAGCAGGCTAAAGACATGCGCAGGTAGGGCCAGCATGTGTTTTTACACGTGTGTTCACTGATGAACATGTTTATTAAAAAAAAAAAAAAAAGTTATGCAAACTTTCCATCTCATGCTGCCATTTCTTGATGCTTTCTGCGCTGGGCTGTATTGCTCCTGAGGGATGAGACAGACCGAGTAAGGCATTATCACCTTTCTGCCAAAGCATAAGAATTCAATGAATTATTTACGGTGCGCCAGGCGGGGTCCCTAGATAGCTCTGAGACTGAACAACCCAGGATTCAGTTAGGGAACCTGGAGGCCAGGGGCCAGCTGAGAAACCGGGGGGAGTCAGTGGGGATCCCGAGGTAACGAGCGAGGGGAAATTAAATGACAAAAAACAGAAAGGAGGTGTAGGATCAGGGGAATGGAGTGCACATTCATACATAGTTTTGATGAATGTGTGGCTCTCTTTGCAAGCACATACCACATCCTCAGATAAATTCATACAGGAACACACAATAGCACGATCCTCGTCACTGATCCTTGCACGTTTCTTGCAAACATACACGCGTAATGCACATAAACAGATACAGAATAGAATATATTTAATAAATTCCTGGAGACCGCACACACACACACACACACACACACACACACACACACACACACACACACACACACACGCACACCAGCTATCACCAATCTCAGGCTTCAGAACCGTTCCCCCCATGAGTCCATGGCTCTGTTTTTGGCTCTGTCTCCTTGCAGGTAGGAGGTCTCCTGATACTCACCACTGGGTTACCTCACTGCACATTAATGCAACATAGTCCCTCCTTAAGAACCCTATATGTGCTTCTGTTGCTTTCCTTCAGCACCTCCTATAAGTCTTCCTGTAAAACTGTAACCAATTTCTGTGGAGGACTACACTGGAAAGAGTGATGGTGAATCACCATTTCTTTCTTTCTAGGTAAAACATCAGATGTATTGTTTGTGACCGCATTGCGTTGCTGGCTTAGAAGCCTGGAGAAACATATTCCATATTCCAGGACCACACTCAAAAGCCCTGTGGGATTTTTCAAGGGTTTTCTGTTTCTGTGTGGGGCTTACACTGCTGGCTTATCTTCAAAGTTCTTACAGCCAAAATAAACATCAGGAATTCAAAGTGGGGGGTGGAGGGTGGAAGTGTATAGGGGGTTGCACCATTTCCCTTTTTTTTTTTGTTCCCGAGGCACCTCTTGAAAAACAAGGTGACCTGCATTGTTTGCTTGCAGTTGTGAATGAAATCAGAGCGTGAAAGGGCAACAAAAATATTTGTGAGAGACACACAGTGAAGTCTATGCTGTGCCAAATGAATTCTAAGCAATTAAATACAGCATACAGAAAAAAAAAGATATCGCAAATTTGACTTGGTGCCAAGTTCATCAAACAGCTAAATGAGCGACATTCCACATCCACAGATTCATTACACAGAAGTCTGTTCACAACATGAGGCAACAGAAACAGTGGCACAGCAAACTTTGATGTTAATGAAGCTAATCAATAAATCCCACAGCACAGGAAATCTTTGCTTTGTTCAAATACACTGTAGGTGTACTCTCACCACATTTAAAAATATAAAAAAATAATTAATAAACACACGCACACACATGTGTGTGTATGTGTGTGTGTGTGTGTGTGTGTGTGTGTGTGTGTGTGCGTGTGTGTCTTATCTGGATCATTTTTTTGTCTTACTTCATAAGATATTGTACACAAAAACATATATAATATAATAACCTAATAATAATATAAAAAGTAAGTGTTAATTTAAATGTTAAGTGGATTTCATTGATACAATTTTACATGATTGTTGATCTGATTTTATTTATATGAAACTATTTTACTATTAAAAAAGCATCAAAAATCAGCTTAACGTAGCTGTTGTAATATGACTAAAAATAGCAGTTTCTTCTTCTTTTAAAAAAAAATAAGAATAGCAAAGTTTTTTTCTTATTTTTTCTATTAAAAAAAAAAAGAATAGCACAGTTTTCTGAAGGACATGACTGAAGTTGTACACATCCATCTTGCACAGCAGACCAGTGTATATATATATATATATATATATATATTTTTTTTTCCTTTCCAATTCTCTTTATATCAAATGCTATTTTATGCCATAATTTTTCCTTAACAAAAAGGAGGAGAGAAATCAAAGTATGTTTTACTTTCCCAGATCAATGAATAAAAATATGACCAGTGATTTGAATTCTTTTCCCTCTCTGAGTCATCATATGGAGGAATATCCTTTTAATAGATCAGCTTTTCAGTAATGAGAAACATATCAAAAGGGATCTGAGCTCACTTTTATGTTTTTGGTAGCGCTTAGGAAATATTTAAATACAACTTAATTAATTCCCACAGTGAAAGTCTCTTTTCATTACCTAAACTCACAGGAAGGCCACAGAAGAGGTAAGCACCAGAGCAGAGCAGGTGTTTCCCAACCTGAACATTCAAACCCTCGAACCCTGTATGTGTGTGTGTGTGTGTGTGTGCTTTCCCCCCCATTCCTTCACTTTAAGACCAAAAGAAGGTCCAGAGGAAATAAGGGCGGTGAGTAGTAAAGGGTGTAGTACAAGCTTGGCACTTTGTTCTCCACAGCTGAGGCTCCGTCCTCCTTTCAGTAGACTATTCCCAGATCAGATTCCTCACTGCGCTTTATTGTCCAACTAAGAACAGTAAGAAACTTTTCTTTCTTAATAACTTTCTTTCCAAGTCAAATGGCATAAAATTTAAGCTAATTCGCAACTTGAAAAAAAAAAAAAAAAAAGTCATAATTAACTTGACCAGTTAGTTCAAATGCAGCTTTCATGTTCTTGTGTGGAAAAATTAATCCAAGACTTCAGAGGAAGAATCATCCAACAGAGAATTTATCTTAACTCATATCTTGATCTGATTTTTCTCACACTGATGTCATCAAATTGAATTTTGATTTTGAAGCAAATCAAGATTTATTATTCTTTGGTGATTTCCTTTTTTATTTTTTTTTTCTCTTTTTTGCTTCGTTATGATTCCATATTTTCTGTTTAATCCAAAATTTCATTTATGTCTCGGAACGATTAGAATCGGCTTTGGAGCTGGAGGAAAGTCAAGCAAAGACATTCCAGAAACAGTCCAGTGAAAGTGGTGACAGTAATAACGACTGCTGAGCCAATTATGAAAATGATTTGGGCTTGAAAAATGAAATTCACAGTAGCCAGTGGTGGCACTTTTGTTATCCAAGGGGAACATAAACCTCAGCTCACTTTTATATTGAAAATCACATTTTGAATCATTTTGCATGTAAAGCCGCAAAGTTACCACCCATCAACAGTTTGTTTCGGTACCTGAAATCGAGAAATGTGGCAGCCGCAGGATTTGTTAGTCATGCTGCTGTTAGAACTTACAGCTGTAACTGAACAGTGTTAAATTTTGTTAGTCAGTGTAGTTTGTTAAGACATAATGTTAATGTCGAATATTAGAAACAGAAATTGAAGTATTAAACAAAGTAGAATGTTATTAATTAATTACCAATGGAACAAAATAGTTATTAAACACTTATATATACCCTTAGTTTTTACTGTTTCACATAAAATTGTAGTGTACACAAACACACACAAATCCACAAAAAAAAACATGGTTTGTAGTTGTCTGATTTGCACTTTTTTGTAAACTGTGCACAACATCTTTTAACTGTAACTAGTGTTATTTTGGATAAATGCAGATTTTTATAAATGAACTGAATAATTAAACATGTTTGAAAAGAAAAATGGTGGCTGTGGTTAACAGATATGTTATACCAATGTTATTAATTAATCTTTAGCTGTTATACAGTTATGAATGCCACATAGGAAAGTTTTTCTCTGTATGAAACAGTGATGCGTCCTCATTAACAGAATTTACAAAAGCTCATTTGCTGGATTAATTAAACACATCAGAAAATGAGGACTGTTTCTCTTAAATTTTTTTGCACAAATTACTTGCAACAAAGTAAATTAAATCTAACGCCCCGTTGTGCAGTTTTTACACTACTGTTCTTTATATTTTTATAACCTCACCTTAAAATCAGTTTGTGGCCAGTAAAACTGGGGCTGGTGAGCGGGGAGATAGAGCAAGTAGTACAAGCTAGGCATTTTGTTCACTACACCTGAGTCTCTCCGTCCTGCTTTCAGGCTATTCCCAGGCCAGGCCTGCCTACTGTGCAGCACTCCCCTGCCTGCCTATGATTTGTGGAGCCCACTGGGGAAGAAGCTAGCTCTCCCATAGGTTAAAATCTGCAAACAATGAGTCCTGTGTTCGTGACGGATGGCCTACATCCCTCCCCATTTGTCTGTGCTTTATCCCCATCTCAGAATCAATTGTTGAACCCCGAAGTTTGCTTAACATGCACTCCCTGCTAGGCCAGGGGGAGAAAAGGGAGGGAGAGTGATAAAGATAGAGGCAATAGCGAGAAAAAGAACGAGAAAGAGATCAAAGTCGTCCCGAAGTAGAAGAGTGGATGAGAGGGACTTTCAGTGTGACTTTCAGGGTCCTAATTAGGGACAGGACAGCGAGCTACCTCTCTCTGTGACATTTAGCTGGACATACTTGATAAATGTCACACTGCTGGATACAGCCACGACAAATGGATGCATCAACAACGGCTTAATAACCTTTACTGATAGTCCTGCCAGGAATTCAAATTCTTTATCCGCTCTCCCTTGCATCCCCAAAACACTGGCCCCTAATAATCAGCATTGTGTATAGAGGATGGGGGTGGATCGTTTGCATGTGTGTGCGTATTTGCTCGCATACGTTAAGCCAAATTAAGTGTACAAGGAGGCTGTCAGCATGTACTCTCACATTGCATCAGTGTGCGTGGCTGTGTGTGTTTGGGCATAGCTGTGCCAAATTATCTTGGCCCCGTATCTTGGCCAGGATAGCGGCAGCGAGAGGGAGACCTTTGTAACTAATCAGAGAAAATGGAGAGCTGTAGACCTCCCTTGTATCTTTCTAAGCTTGTATCTCCGCTAGACATGGAGAAGCCAACTGATTTAATCAGCTCCCAAGACAGTTACAATCAGAAAAGAAGAAGCAGAAGATTGTGCCATTTCTCAGTAATAAGATCATTCAGGAAATAAATGTCATTCACGGAATGTGTACAAAAATTCATAATAAAAATAATTGAAATGTTATTTAAATGGGGCAAACAATGCTATTGGGACTAAAAAGCTGATTCCTTAGAGGTGCTTAAGAACTGAGAACAAATGAGCTCGTCAGAGTTTGCTTCATTTTTAATGAAACTGGCATGTCAGTTGTTACTGGATCCACTTTGGTCCCATTTGGAACTTTTAATTGGCCTCTGATTGCATCTGACGTTCCAGCAAGTAGCAGGGAGACTTGATGAGCTCTGAGTGTTTATGTGACGCCCGGGCCAGTTGTGTGTTGTGACAGATGCATGACACATTTAGGGTGAAACACAGAAAGGTGGTCTTTTTGGCCCACTGTCTCAGAGAGCGGTTTGAACTTCTCGTAAGAAGCCATCAACTTTTACTAAAAGAAGCACTTTGTTATGTCTTTTTCTTTTTACTTAGGACAGTGATTATTTTTAAAAGAAGAACCCCCAAATGGACACTCTGAAGCTTCTTGTCCTTTGAAGTCTGCCTTTGATATGGAAAATGCATACAGTACAATAAATTTACAGTTTGGTCTGCATATAAAAAATCTCTCTGATTAAATTAACCATCTAAATATACACTCCTTGGTTTGTTTCAGAGATTCTTTTATCTGTGAAATGCACTATGCTCTCCGTGGGTTCAGGCTCTTGAGTGATTATGCCTGGTACGTTGGAATGAGTCTTTACTGCTTTGCAGCACATGCAGTCATGTACAGGGCATTCACATCTCCTGGATTTGTGTGTGTGTGTATACCTGTATATACATGCATTGCATGTAGTATGTCTCAGATCATGCAGGCGTAGCTGCTGTGTGGTGGCTAATTGCCTCTCCCGAGGAATAATTAGGTGACAAAACCCAAAACGTAATGGTGTCTCGCCTACAAAAACAGAGATATATGTTGTGTCTTGCGTGTGGTTCAGTGTAGAGTGCCATTTGTTTGCCAGTGGTAAGGACTGGAGCAGAGGACGTAGCGGAGGCCGTACATTTGGAGGCCAAAACCTGGAGATGGTGCAACGATTAATTACGGCTAATTAGATGCATCCGTTATATTTACTGGGGCAACAATAAATCAGGTGGTTGTGCTATTTTCATCCTAAAAGACTTGTAACTAACGCCTAGCCAATGTGTGTGTGTGTGTGTGTGTGTGTGTGTGTGTGTGTGTGTGTGTGTGTGTGTGTGTGTGTGTGTATGTGTGTGTGTGAATATGCTAATGAGTGTCTTTGTGTTTATGTGTTTTTTTTTTTTTTGACCCTGTGTGTGTGTCTGTGTGTGTAAACTGCTATTTACTATGCTTTCCAGGTGTTCAGAGCTGGGTCGCCACAGACTCCCTCCTCTTAGATTAATAATCCATTAGTAATCCATTTCACTAATGAGCACTCAGTGGAGAGTGGGGACCAAGGGGGACACAGAGACAGTCAAGGGAAGCCAAATGCATAATTAATGTCTCAGCCAATCACATGTGCTATTAGAGTCGCTCCCTACTGGAGTGAGATGTCACCTGTCCAATAAAAAGTGTTTGTTTGTGATTAAAAATTATATATAAAGATGTGGGATAATGAAGTTCCACAGATTTTGCACAGGATGACTTTTTTTTATAAATTACACCTATATTTTATTAGTAGATCTCAGTGATCCCAGTGGTCAAAGTGTCTTCCGTTTATCCTTATTTCATGTCCAAGGTGCAGAGTAAGAAAATGGATCTCTCATAACCCAGAGTACCTTGAAAAGCAGCCCTTTTGAGCAGCATTGCTGGTAACTAACTGCGCTAAGACAGAGAAGGGTACAAAATGTAAACTGGGGTTGCTTTATAACAATAGTAAATATAAACTTGACCCTGAAACCAAGACAGCACACTTTGCGGTGACACTGAGCTTGCATTTTACTCAGGAAGTAGGCTTAAGCCACCAGTATCCCCGCTGCATCGGACGCTTCTCGCTCACCATTAGGCAGCTGCTGCAGTATTCTCCTCTATGATAGATGTCACCACTCAGGCAAAATTACCACATCAGTGCTGATATAAGAGGAGAAGAAGTCAAAACTCGAAGCAAAGACATTGCCAAGTGTTTTTTTCTTTTAAAGGTTTTTCCATAAAGTCTCACCTTTTCAAGCTGTTGCCACATCTCCCTCTGTATTATCTGGGAATCACTGAGCTTCTATAGAGATATATCATCAAAACAGCAGTTAAAACCTACACAATTGTACACTTGTGTCTCCAACCCAGTGTGAGCAGTGTTGCTAATTTAGTGATTTTGTCATTAGATTTAGCAACTTTTCAAATGACCAACTATGCAAAAAAAAAAAAAAAAAAAAAAAAAAAATATATATATATATATATATATATATATATATATATATATATATATATATATATGTATATATATATATATATATATATAGAGAGAGAGAGAGAGATGGTAAACACAGAGAACACTCTTTGCATTTAGCTTATGGATGGTGGTTACATTGTCCAGAGGGTCTGCCACCTAGTGTATATTTATCTCTGACGGTAATGATTCTACTTCTTTGTATAGCAATATTGGTAGCATCTCCACCATGTAACCAGCAACAAGATAAATGATTCCCCTCAGAGTGCCACAGAGTTCAGAAAAGACTTGCTTTTGCAGTTTCTGAGCAGTAGCATCAGCCTCATTCCTCTTCTCACTGGGCCTCATCACCAGTGTTGCAGAGCTGTACTTAGTAAGTGCTTCTTCAAAATGTGAAGTAGTGCACCTTCTCTCTAGCTTACCTTAACATGCACGGTGGCACAATTGTGATTTGATAAGGTCTCCATTTCACTACTCAGCTGCACGATTAATTGAATTGCAAAACAACTGTGTTACATCACTCATTAATAACAAAGTTCATCATATACATGATTCATTAAACACTGGCTTAATGGCAGTGAGTAACTAATGTCTAGAATTTATCCTTTAATGCTGAGATAATATGGTCTGTAACAATAAAAAAAATGTATTAATATTTTTAGTGTCTATTTACAGAAACCAATCCCATCACAGTACCAAGAATTTATGCTAATTTCTTTGGAGGGATTTGATATCAGCTTTACTTTAAAAGTCAGTGTGAAAGGAGAGAATTTAGAGGTGACTTTTTAACAATTCTCAGGCTCAGCTCCTTCACTCAAGGTATGCAGACTTGATAAGTTTCTGTCTGTCACACTGTGATGGGCAAAGCGCTGTTGTGTGCTTTTTAATATAGTTCCGGTGGGGTTTGTGGTACCTAAAAGCTGTTACAAGGTCTGGCACATCAGAATGAGACGGTAAACACAGAAAATTCCTCACAGCCACCACCAATCCAGCACGACTACACCAATCTAGATCCTGTGTTTCAAGCCTAAACAGAAGATTTCCCCAGGCTTCACCTGGCTTCCCTGTGGATCCTCTGTTTCCTGTTTAGCAGTCAGAACATGATGGAGCATGACAAAAGAGGCCGTTAAAAATTGAACGCCGTAAGTGGGAAAATGTGGAAGGCGGGTCTATTGTTACCTCCACCCACATGCCTAGGTGAAATCTGACACCTTCTTTTCCTCTCTACAGCTCCTCTCTCTTTTCTCCCGGCCATCCCCGAGGGAAGCCCTGTATCCCATTCATTCGATTGCCCTACATGATGGATGTGCAGTGTGAGGAATGGGCTGTCCCGGGGGCCATGGCGTCGTTTCTGGGTTAAACAGGATCCTACATCAAACCCATCTATACCTTCACAAGGAGGAAGCCTGTTTACTGGGGCGAGAAAGCAGCGCAATTCATTTCTTGTGGTTGCAACAAAAACTTAGACAGTCGCAGCTTTGGGGAGCATTGTACGGCGAAGGTGGTGATAAATATGTACAGTGGTTGGGAGAACTTTAAAGCTTAGGAGCAATAGTCGGATTTTACATCCATGCTAACATAATTTTTATTGACATTAAATAAAATCCTGGAATAGCAAAGCCTCATATCATTCAGTTAGTGATGTCAATATACTTGATTAGAAAAGTCTTTACTGATCAAGGTAATTGAGAGTTATTCCCAATAGAGTTCTGTAAAGCTGGGCTTCCTTTTGCAACCAGAGGAGTGGCCCCCTGCTGGCTATTAGAGAGCTTGCAGATTTAAGGCTCTTCTGCAGTGGCTTCACTTTTCAGATGTGCAAGTTATAACCATCTTTTATTTACTGTACCTGTGACTACCACATCCTCTGCATCTATCATCTTAAGAAGTTAGCAAAGTTAGCAGTATTGCTAAGGTAAGACCCATTTTGTCACGCACTGAACTGGAGATTGTTATTCATACATTTATCTCATCATGTTTGGATTACTGTAACTCATTGTTCACTTGTCTAAGCAAAAACTCCTTGGAAGGTCTGCAGGTTGTTCGGAACGCTGCTGCGAGGCTTCCGACTAAGTCCTCCAAGTACTCTCATGTCACACCATCGCTAATCCAGCTGCACTAGCTCCCCATTAAATTGAGTCCAGTTTGACTTTTAGAGCTCTTCATGGACAAGCACTGGCTTACATCAGTGAACTTTTACAACCATAGGTCCCCATCAAGTCCCGGAGGTCATGTGATCAGGGCCTACATGGCTTTACAAGAAATAAGGCTGAAAACTAAAGGAGACAGAGCTTTTGCAACAGTGCTTATCATTATTTATATTTTAAGACTATTCAGATAATATGTAACCAGGTTGATCACAATAAGCAGATATTAGTCTGCTAGTCCCACTTGGAACACAAATAAGAAGTTACAAAAAAAATTGTTGTTCAGATGGTCAAGACTTTCAAAGCTTGTTTGAAGTAGGCAACATTTCATATCAGTTTGCATATAAACTGTATTACCAGGCAGCAATAGTACAACTTTGACAAAAATGAATACAGACTTGGCAGTCACTGTGATGGATTACACATCTCAAAGAGATTTCAACTGTCATTTAGTCGATTTTCATATTGTATAAAACTAAATGGAACTAACTGCTTCCTGGAACAATGGAGGATATTGCATATATCCAAAAAGCCTAAACCAAAAAAAAAAGAAAAAAAAAAAGCATGGTTTGCAAAATAGTAAAATGTCTAAGGGATTTTGCAGTGCACAAGTTGTCATTCTAGTAGAAGTTATAGCCTGTCAAGTCTAAGATTTTAGCTCAGTTTAAGTTTACTTTTACTCTAAGATTTTTTTTTAGTCTAGTACAGAGACCAGCTTTATTCTTTCTTGATTACTAATACACACTTCATTATGAAACCAGATTCAAAAGGTTATTTAGGTTGGACAAAAGGTTGAAATATACTTTATTCACTGGCAGATTTAGGATTGATGAATGGTAGCTCATTATTTGTTGTGTAGTCCTTGTGCACTCTAATTGATAGGCCATCTGTAATTCCGCTAGGTGCCATGTTGCTGCAAAATGAAACCAATTGTTTAGTGAGATGACTGTTGGTGTTTCTCTCAATTGAAACCCAACTAATTAAATGGGAGAAGAATACAGCCACTGCCTTGATACCCAGCGGCTGTGAACTTCCCCCCTCTGTTATTAACACATTTTTCAATAACTTATGTAAACCAAAATGGAAATTGAGTCATGTTATGCAAGTTATGAGCGTATATATTATCTTTTAAAGATCTTTTCAAATCTTTTTTTATCCTGCAGCAGCCAGGGAAATAAACTTAGGAATCACTTCTTTCAAGACCCTCTCAACAATGGTAGCCCAGGGATTCTCTTTATATAATAAGGTAGCGTATAATATTATTTGAATACTTGAGATAATTCAATACACACAGTGAGCGCTGCCTGTATGTATCCGCCTTTCTTTGAATATCTCGGCTGCTGAGGGAGTACACTCGCTGTTGTCTGTGTATGCGTGCATCCTGGTGGACTCGTGAGGAGTGCATAAAAAAGTACTTGCGCGTGTGCTCGTGTGTGAGTCGCTGTGGCATGTTTCCTAGAGATAAGACTGCAGTGCCTGGCCCTCTGCAGCCCTCACCCCAGGCAAGTAGTGATTAGAGGAATCTCTCATTCTCTGCGGGGCACCCCTCTGCAGTCACAGCCAGCAGCGTGACTCCCGTAATGTTCACACTGAGGTACAAAGGACCTGTGGTTGGTGATATTATCTTGCTTGAAAATATGATTTGGAGCAACTCCTCTGCTGTTAGAAAAGTATTAGGAACATACAGTAATCTTGCCATTAAGACACTGTGTCTCTATAGGATGATAAGCTATGCAGGTTAAGTCCATCAGTAGCCTCCATACACGCTGTCTTTGGTGTCTTTCAAAGCAACCATGGGCCTGCTTCTTTTTATCCTACTTATATAAGAAGTTAAGATGATATTCCTCTAGATTGCATGCTAAATCTAAGCTAATGTGGTGTGGGCTCACCTGTGCACTGTGGGAAGATCAGGAGTCAATTAGTGGGATTGGTGGGCAGTCTCAGCCAAGTGGTCTGAGCCGGTGACAGTTTGTGGTGGACCACCACACCACGGGAGCCAGGTGAGGAGCAGGGGAGCCTAAATGAAATGCTAATACAGGCCACAGAAGTCAGGGCTCTCTAATTGGAACACAGCTGCTGCAGGGACCAAGTATCCCGCGAAGCGCCGCAGAGGCAGAGAAAGCAGCAGGTCACTGTGATCAGGTCAGGTTCTCTCTCCGTGTGTTGCTCAAAATACTTGGCCTAAAATGGCTCAGAAAACCTCAGAAAGGGAAACACTGAACAAAAAAACAAAGTCACTGGAACTATATGTTGCTTGGAATTGCATATTTAGCAAAGAGAATTTACTAAAACATTCTATTTTAGTTTTTCTCAGTTGGACATGTTAAAACGTAAAATCTGTTTTAACTTTCGTTACAGTGCTGTGCAAAAGTCTTGAGCCACCCTTTCATTCTTGTAACATTGCAAAGTGGTCTGGAGTGATATTCCTACAGGCTTTTTCTTTGGACACTGACTGCTTTTTTACGCAGGGTTGTTTTAAAAAAAGCAATTAATTACATGATTGCAAATATGTTTAAATGATTAAGAGTATGTGAATGTTAAAAATTAGTGAGCTATAATAGGACTCTGCTTATAGTTCTTACGTTTAACTCTAAAGTGTTTTGTTTTTGTTTTTGGACAGAAAATATTGCATATATTATCACTGGTTAGCTAATGAAACAAAAATCTCAGAAATATATTTCTCTGCCCGATTTTTGGGGGAAAAAAACTTGCTAAATTACAGGCACTGCCAATATTTACATAAATGTATTTCGGAACCACTTCTTTTGATTTATTTCCACCAGAGAAATTATTTTGATGCTATTCAATGATTAGTAAGGCTGCTACCATCTAAAACAAAGAAGTGAAATGAAATACAATGATACAAGGAACACAGGAGAGGAAACTGAGCTCAAAACTCAAGGACTAAAATCTAAGCTGTGAGAATCCAAAAGCTACAATAAACTAAGAAGACCTGAGAATATAAACCTAATTAAACTAACCAGGAAAAGGAGCCATAAAGAGTACAAAACTCGATATACCACAACACAAGAATATAAAATAAAATAACTCAGGCCCAAGAACCCCAGGGTTCATGACAACTGCAGGAAAAAAATTTTTTGTCCCCCATATTCACCTACGTGTGATTTTCTCCCTTTAAACATTCTACACCTTTTCACTGAGAGTATTCACTTTGACACATATCAGTCAGTCATCAGAATAATAGGGCTCAGCTCTCCAGTGGCTTAAGAAAAAACATGTAGGACAAGACTGTGATTCATGTCTAAACTTTATTTTTATGTTGAAGTTTTGGGAGAGCTACAGCCTTTTGCAGGTTACCTATAATGTGTGTCTGTACGTATGACTTTTGCTGAGAACTGTATCTCTAAAAATATTGCAGGAGATGTGCCAAATCAGTTGAGAATAACTGCACTACCTGTAACATTAACCCAAGATTTTTGTGTGTGTGCGTGTGGACAAATGTTCACATATACAAAAAAAATCGACCCCACCCCCCCACCCACACACACACACTTTTGCCTCTATTAACTTTGATCTTTTAACAGTGAATCTCTCGTTCTTATGGCCTTTTTGCATTGAGACTGCTGCCCCCTCTCCACATCCACTCTCACACTTTCTGTAGGTTCATGTGGAGGGTCTGCCAAATTAACTGTCATTCTAAAAGAACTATAAAGGGAATGGCTTATAAAAGGCCACAACATCCTGTCAGCATTCATGCAGACTACCACACATCCTGCAAGCGCAGCACGTTTTGTATTGAAGGCAGAATCTGTGAACTGTTGTCTATAAAATTCAGAACTTTTACCAGTGACCGATATTTGAGCCTTACAGAATATAACCTTTAGCTTTTTTGCGTGTCTAGCACAGCAAATGCAGACAGAAAAAGTGATTTTTGCATAATTATGATTACAAGTTGCAGAACTTTTTATTGAGAAGAAATAGCTTATTTGTTCACTGTACTTTTAGTGACCCTGTTTTACATTTTTTGTGCATTTTTTTTATTGCTGTTATTATGAATACCAATAATAAAGATCAAAATGAAAGAAAAGAATCAAGGCAGTTTGGAGCCTTTGGAAATATTTTAAATGGCTGAAAAACAATAGATGCATTTTATGGGCATGATCTGAGTACATCTGTGATATATATCAGCATAAATTGCCACTGATACTAATTGATTCTTCAAGCTGTTTTTCATCAAAGGATGGTGAAGCTGTCCCAAAGCTTGCCGGTGTACTTCATGAGTGGCTCAGTCACACTAGAGTAAAACTAGGACAGCAACCTCTTTGCAACTTGGAAACAGAATGATTGCAAGTAGTCGTGGCGACCAGCAGCACCTTCGACCTCTGAGCAACCGCTTTTGATGGCGAGGTGATTGCACAGGTTGCCTGCACAGCCCGACTCGGACTGACTGCAGTCACTCTAATTATTTGTCATTTTGCAGTTAAATCGCTGCCCTGCAGCAACTATGTCACTATTTGTGGGGGAATTTCTGACTTTCTGTTTATGAGGTTCTGGGTGGACGCTGACTGTAAGTAGTTAATGTGAATTTCTCTGCACGTAGATGGCAACATACGTGCCGTTTCCACTGATATCTCACATCACACATAAATACAAGCATAACTGCCAACTTGACCCCATTCAGTTGCAAACTGATAGCAGACTAACTCTGTCTTATTGCCACTTTATCACAAAGTTGCTTTGAAGATGGCAACTAGTTGCAAATGGTTGCAGACCTGGTCCCCATCTTTGAAACAACAATTTCAAAGTTCATTGCACACAGTCAGTAATTTTGGTCTTGCTGCAGTCTCCAACCACTGTTTCCCTTTATGTTACTGTAGCATTAGAGATGCTTGAGACTCAGGACAATGTAGGAACCAGATTAGAATTGGACCTAAATTTTTCCTGGTTCTGTTTTTTTCTAATAGAAAGCCACAACAGTGGTATCCATCCTCTTAATTACCTCAGCAAGCAAGTGAATATATATATTACCCATTATATCAAACCACTCCTTTACTGTAAGTCAAATATTATTTGTTTTGTGTTGTTTTTCAGTCTATACTGTTTCAGCTTAGAAGTGACAGGTTATTAGCAAATATTTATGAGGTATTGCAGAATAACTTTTAAAGTAATCGGTCTCATGAGGATGAGCCAAAAAAAAAACAAACAAAAAAAAAAACAGACAGATGTGCTGGGCAAATTTCAAAAGATTTATACCAAAGGGAAAAAAAAACCCAACAACAACACTGTCCTCCTTTTAGGTTGTGACTTTGCAGCACGCACTCCAATTTGTATTCTCCTCTGCTCTGAAGAGACATTCTTGGAAGAGAGGATGTTACTGAATCACAAGCCAAGCTTGAGCATTTTGACAGCTTCTTAAAACTTTTCTTGGATTTAAAGCTTCTTTCTTATAAGTACTGATATCAATGCTGCGTAGCATGAGATAAATTCAACTGAACACATAATTAACTCAAAACGGAGGGTATTTCAGCTTGAGATGGAGAAACAGAAGAAACAAATAATGTAATACAGTAGGAAGAAATTAAGCAAGGAGTAAACGTGGAGAGAAGCAGAAAGTCTCACTGCATTCAGAGTCTGCTGGATGGTCCACATGCTGTCTTCTCCATGTTCCGCGGTTTCCTGCCTTCTCTTAAAAATAGAAAGGGAATTTTTCTGAGAATAATGGATAAGCTCATTGCAGGCTCCTGCCTCAGAAGTCTGCCCGGTTTATCAGCCTGCAAGGCGATTGACATGAACCACCCAAGAATGAACCTCAGGTGGCGAGGTGTTAGGCGAGCCTTTAAAGCCATTGCCTGTAATAATGAGGCCATCTCCCACTGTCACGTTAGCTTAGCCCCACAGTGAGTGAAATTCATTCTTTAGATTATTTGCTCTGTTAGAAATTAATGAAGCACCCCCATTTTTTGGATAACACCTAGCACACGCCCACTTTTCTTCAGAGACATCACGTCAGCCGTGAAGCCTGGAGTGAGACTAATTGTGGAAGCACAAGAACGCCTACAAGGCTCGCAGTTGTCTCCTGCCTTGAGCTATTCCTTCTGATTCAAATTCAGGGTCTCTTGAGGGGAAGAATTGCTGCTTTTCACAGGAAATCATGGCTGAAAATTTGAAACACAAAAAGGTTCTTTGATTTTGATTTTGAGAAGAAAAAAAAAAAAAGAAGAAGAAGCAAAATCACGATGTCATGCTGGGATAAACACTGCAGAGAAAGCATGTCATCCCTCACTCATTTCCACTATCATGAGCCATCCTATAGAATCTCTCCCTCGCTGTCCTTTTTCAGTCAATTCAATAATTTCACTGTCTCCTCTTTTGTCAGCATTTACCAGTGGCTCACCCCTCCTATACCTTGTGTGTAGCTCTCTGTATGTGGGGCACTAAAACATGCGTCAGGGGTTGAAAGATATAAAACCGATTCTTTACAAGTGATGTCAGAGGACTGTATCCAAACCGTCTGGCAGAGTACACTAATATCCCCGTGCTGAGCAGCACGGAGCTATTGAGCGCGACCATGCGCATCGGTTTTACTCCAGTGCACTCAATGAGCCAAACCCATGGAACTGATGGGCAATGGGAGGGAAAGAGGAGAGGAGTGTGAATGATTTGCTGCTCTTGCTAATGCACATTATTCATCATATAAACATTAAGCTTCTTTGAAAGAAAAGCAGGGAGCGATTTGGCTTTGCCGTCCATTTCCCAGTCCTGGACAGGATTTTAGAAATGCATTGCTGTCAAGGTAGCCAGCTGCAGCCTCTACCTGCTGGAGTTCATTCACTGAAACAGGACATTCTTCTAACAGCCTGCTGCATTCCTCTGCCTGGCCACACAAGCCTCCTACCTATTTAAAGGTGTTCTCTGCCCCCTCTTTGAAAACCATAAAAGTGTGGTGTGTGCATCATCACCCCCCCAGTGACATTTGATGGACTGTTGAATTAAAGCTGCTGCAAGTGTCTGGAGGGAGAAAGTAGAAATGGCAGGAGTGAGAAGTCAGTCTACCCAGTCATGATGCAATGTTCTCGCTCCTGCCACATTATAGTCAGCTTGACTTACATGCAGTAAAAATGCAGCGCTGCAGCTTTCATTAGCACACTGAGCAAAGATTATGGCTCAGTGCAGAGCTATGAATTATGCAAGGGCTACGCACTGTGATGGGGTGTGCAGCCTCCCCCTTCCCAATTTTCCCGGTTCATCTTAACATTAGGAACACACCCACTGAGTATTGCTCAAGCACACGCACAGTGAATGCACAAGCATGCAAATTAAGCAAACAGACTGCCACGCAAACACGAACGGTTGTAATTTAGTTCTGAAGAGTGCAGTAAAAGCAGTCACTGGTTCACACTCAATCGTAATACAAGAACTGCTCAGTCATGCTGTGAACTCTGACTCATACTGTACCATTTGGTAGATAGACAGATAGATAGTATTTTAGCTATAGCCAAGTCCATAAGTACTTGGACAATTTTTGTAACTTTACCGCTGGTTGAAGTGCAGACTTTCATCTTTAATCCAGGGGGTTTAACAAAAGTATTACATTAAATTTTTAGTAATTTTACACATAGACCTCAATCTCCACGGGCTCAAAATCTTACTGACAATCAGTCTTATAGCCAGATGAGGCCTGCCCCCCCATGTTATTCCATGACAAATTAAGCAGATAAAATGGACTGGTACTTATGTAGCACTTTTCTACTGTAATTGAGCACTCAAAGTTGTTTTGTATTTTGTTTTTTACTACAAGCCTCATTCATCCAGCACTTTTTATTCTGGGCTTTACCACTTTGTCTAACACTCATGCAAATACATCAGGGTAATTCAGGGTTCAGCATCTTGCCAAGGATACTTTAACATGCAGAGTGGAGGAGCTGGGGATCAAACAACCCACCTTCTGACTGATAGACGACCTGCTCTACCTCCTGAGGCACAGCCTCTCCTCCAGAGCTCTTCACTGGAACTCTCAGTATGAGGTCCAAAAAGATGTTGGTGCAAGTGAAGGAGGGCATCATTAGGCTGAAAAACCAAAATAAACCAGAGAGAGATCAACAATCTGGACCTGAGTGTATAGCCTTTAGGGGAAACACCACCTCTCTATGGCACTGAATTCATACCTGCAAATATTTCTATATTGCCAAGAAAATAAAATAATTGAGCATAGCGTTACCTCAGGCAGGCAAGAGTCAAGCTCAGTCGCAATGCCGGCAGCTCAGCTGATGTCAGTGTCAGCCCCTCATAGCTGATACACTTTTACTGGCAAACCTCAAACAGTGTGCACTATTTAAGTACTGGTTTATTCAATATTATTATATTTATTATTATTGACATTATTATTGACAGTATTTATAGTTAACTATAATGTAATTAAAAACTTAAACTGTGAAAAAATGTTTTACATAACTAAAATCAAAATAAAAGATAAACCTTTGAAAAACTAACCAAAAAGATATTTAAAAAACTAAGGCCTCAGTCACACAGGCCTATAGACCAGTAAGCGATCCCCTGGCATCCTTTGGTTGCTGGGTAAAAATATGTTCCTCTACAGGTTGGTGAGTGGTTGCTGGAGGTCACTGGCTGTCAGTAGCTGAAAGAAGAGGATGGCCACAATCACCTGTAGTTAGCGTGGACAACACTGACTTATCTGCAAACACTAATAAACAAGTAAATGTTGCCACTTTTGGAATGTTAAGGTTGCAGCAGTAACGCACAACTTTAAAGGCAAAAGGTCTCTGTTTCCAGGTTGCATTATGCTTTTGACCACGGCAACCAAACAGGCATCATACAGGTTTTCGTGCGGTTTGCAAGAGGTTTTCAGTACAGCACCGTATACCTCTTTGCAGCCAATTTCACCTAGCGACTGCGTGCAACATCTAGGAACCACTCCCCATTTTTCTCTAGGTTGCCAGGGGGTCATCGACTGGTAATGATATCTCTGTCGTTTTAGTCTTTCTCAATACTCAAATTTGTCAACACAATATGCATGAGATGGCATTGGAGCACGTGTTTATTCAGAGTGGGATCTCTGCATGAATGTAATACTGTGATACCTGTTCTGAACCTCTTCAATCTGCTCCTGAAATAGCCACCAAATTGTAATAATTAAAAGTAATAAAAGCACTTTTGAAACTAATAAAAAACTGAATATTTTATAAAGAGTAAAAACAAGGTCAAAACAAGCCTGGAAACTAAAGTGAAAACAAAACAAAATCTAATGAAAAAACTATAACTCTTCCAGAACAGAGTCATGCTGACAAATATAAATTACTGCAGACAAAATAAAAAATCTTTCTTTGTCTTCTGTTTGATAAGTATATTATTATTATCTTCTACATTTGATTTTTACTATTATTTTTTTTTGCTTGTTTAACTGGGACTAAATCATCATGATCTCAGAGGTTGTTTGACTACTGTTGCAAACAGCACTGCGAGCACATGGCAAGAAATTTTACTGCAGCTGGAGGTCTGTCTGTTAATGACATTTAGAGCTACACAACAGATGGTGGACACGGCAGAACCAGCAATAAATAATATGATTAAAATTCAAAACAAAGACAACAGTGGCCATCACTGTTTGATGTAATAAATTACAAACAATTAATGGGGAAGAAATTTGTGTAGAACTTGCTTTGGAGTTTATTTTACAGCAGTAAAAGAAAAAGAAAAATGATGGAATGCTTGGTCCTCAACCTACATAAGGAGATCAGATGGATCAGGAAGTGTTTATTTGAATGAGTGGCCTCTATGATTAAACATGCCATAATCCACTGCTGATGGACTAAACCATAATCCCAAAAAGGTGCACAAATACCTGTATGAACATATAAACCTTTTAGGTTAATGGAAGTTGAGGATAATCAGGATGTATGGAAACTGTGATGACCGCAAGTGTCACAGATTTACCTAAACCCTAACCAGGCCCTGCAATTACTGAACAAAATGGCCTAATTGCTAATGGCAGCACATACGTAAGCTTCTGCTAAAATAATAGCAAAACCTCAGCAATGAGAGTGGAAGTGGGTTTGCTCGACCTGGACGATGTGCTGCTGCCGTCATTCGGAGAGAGGGTCTGAGAACAGCTTGCAAGCAGGAAATATTTTTGCATCTCCATAGAAAACAGAGGTTTTATTGTACAGGACTGAGCAAAAGTCTTGAGCCACCTCTCATTTCTTTATATTTTACTAGGAAAATGGGAAATTGGTGCAGCGATTTATTGAAATGTGCAAATATACGTGAAAATGCAGAAATGCAAAAAGAGAGTTTGCACATTTCCAACGAGCTTGAAAGTCAATATTTGGTATGACCACTTTTATTCTAAAACACAGCCAAGTTTCTTGTAGGTTTTCTTGAAGATTGGACTACTTTAAGTAGTCTTCAGGAAGAGTTCTCCAGGCTTCTAAAGCTCCTCTTTGAATGTTGGCTGCCTTTTATTCCGTTCTCTGTCAGGATGATGCCACACTGTTTCGGTAATGTTGAGGTCCAGCTATGTGGAACCCAAGCCAATGGCCAGTGATTCATAGTGTTTCATTGTATGTTTTTCTATCCATCAGCCCATCATCCATCTAGCTGTCTATGGTATGGTTTTACTGCATTGGCAGTGTCATTAGAATTATCGTCATGCTGAAAAATGAAGCTGTTGGTGGATCACATTGTGACAGTACTATCCTGCATTCACAATTCCATAAATTTTGTCATGAGATGCAACACCATTGGCTGAAATGCAGCCCCAAACCATACCAGAGCCTTCAAAATGTTTTACAAATGGCTATAGATGCTTACTGTTGTACCACTCTCTTAAAATCCTTTATACATACTAATGATACTTTAAACCAAATTTGAAATTTTGGATCACTCCATAAGACCTATTGCCAATAATTTTCAGTTCAGTTCTTGTGTAAGTTATCATACCTCAGCCTTTTCTCCCTGTTTCTCTTCCTTAAGAATGGCTTCTTGACAGCCACCCTTCCACTGAGACCATTTCTCGTGAGGCTTCAGTGAACAGGAGATGGATCAACTGGACAGCCAGATGCAATTCTCATCATCTCTCATGATCATGTCCACTTTCAGATACTGCCTCTTGCCCTATGACAGCTAGGTTAGGCTCCAGCCAATACAATTTAAATTGGTTCTTTGCTATGTTGTCTGCTATGTGTAGGCACAACACTGGCTCATCCCTTGAGCTAGGTGCCTTTTTGTGCTTGAATGATTCATAGGTCAGTGTTAAGTGGTTCAACAAACAAAAACTGTTAAATGTCAGGTACAGGGAATGGACTGAAAGTGACTGGAAAAGCAGCCAATGTCCAAAGACAAATTTTAGAAATAGTTCTCTAGGCTTTCTGAATATATTTCAAAGACCACTTTAAAATACATGACAATCTGGCTTTTTGAAAGCAAAATATAAAGGAATATGGGGTCACTCAAGACTTCTGTGCAGTACTGTAGTTATAGGGGGAAAAAGAAATTGCCTACATGTCCACGCACAGAAAAACAACACAGGCGCTTTTGCAGAGGAAATGTGGAAATCAATCCAAAATCACAGGTTTGGAAAAAAGTTTTCTTTCAGAATTGCACCCTCTATTTCCTTGCACTCAACTTTTCCTGTGCAATCATGGCTTGTGTCAGTGGGCATGGGTTTGAATGATAAGTTCTTCGTTTAATCAGTCCCTCTGTAAACCAGCAGCGAGTTGTTTACCCCCCCCCCCTTTTAAGCCCTTGATACTAAATTAAAAGCTGAATGTGTTTTTTCTTCTTAACAGCCTGCAAAGCACTTGCTCTTTGTCCATCAGTCTTGTCAGTGCTTACTAAAAACCCTGAGGATGTGCGCCTGAGGATGTGCGCTAATGCCAAATGCATGTAAAAGCACACTCATACATATAGAACACACATGACTTTGCTTAAATAACCAGCAGGCTTCAAGCTGCTCGTGATGCTGCCACCATCATTTTCCCATCACATATCAACCTGATCTGCAGAAAGTGTTGACAGCCTTCCTCAGATTTATCGCTCGGTCTGTTTACATTGCAGTTTTCTCATTTTCAGCAAATTTCACAGTGTTTTATGACTACAGTTATGATGGCAATAAAGAATGAAGTAAAGGGAAGTGGTGAGAGACGAATGAAGAAATAGAAACATAAAATAAGTTCTATCCCCCCCACCCACCCCACCTTATTTACTTTGTTGTGTCCTGTTGACCTCTCAGCTTCTGGCAGGCTGGCTGGTGTTGATTTTAGCTCACAATCAATTCATTTTAATCACAATGGGCAGCGCAGGGAGCACGGGGAGCAGTGTGCTAATTGATTGGCAGGTATTTGCATATACAGTACGCAACAAAATGTCACGACCGGCCTTGGTGGTGACCTGTGTGGGCTGTTGGCAAAACAAACTGATGAAGGTAATTTATCATGCTGCTTGTGCTCTACTGAGCAGGGGCAGCCGCACCCACTATTGTTAGCGTCGTCAGTCACCTGTCACGCCATGGTGGGCACGAGGAGAGGAAAGACGAGAAGAGTCAACAGGAGGGTGGTGTGCGTGTGTGTATATGTGTGTGTGTGTGTGTGTGTGGGGTGGTGGAAATATAGGGGCTGAGAGGGAAGAGATGATCTGCTGTAAATAATACACAGCTCCCTTGTAGCTGGATGTAGCTTCAGCTTGAAAACTCTAGCCCTAATTAACATCGTCGGGGCCCCATGTTAAAAAAATTCTCCACTGGTTCCCATACTATGCCTCACCCCATTGTAATTTAAGGATGGGCACTGTATTAGTACAATATCAAATAAAAATAATGTCAGTCAGTATAAAAAATACTTGAAATGTGATCTGGCTGTGTCCACTTATGATTTTCATCAGACAGTTAAGTTGACCAATGAAATTATTTAAACTCAGGAAAGTCTTCATCTCATCCTCATGTTCACATCTTGATGAACATGTCACAAAAGTATTTCATTCATTTCTTACTTTGCCATAGTAACTGCAAGATCAGTGTGTGTATGTAGAAAAAAATCCCTTTTCAGCTGGCTTAATGTAACTAAAGGTGTGCCCCAGAGTTCCATTCTAGGCCTACTTATATTATTATTAGGGCTGCATAAAATGATTATTTTAGTAATCGAGTATTCTATCGATTATTCCAGTGATTAATCGAGTAATCGGATAAGAAATACTTTTTTTTATTAACAGTTTATCTGCATATTTTAACTTCCGTAATGCAGTTTCTCGCCATGTGAACAAACAGCGGTGAATGGAGCAGCTACAAAGTTCTCTTTTCTTCACCTTAACACTTGCTAATCAGGTGCTTGATGAAGGACCTCCAGCTGTTTCACAGATTTAATGGTGGTTACTAAAAGAAAAAGCTGCTGTTTTGAACGCTGGAAAAACGTTTCCTTTTTCACTACTTGAGCTCACCGTCACAGCTTCGCCTCTTTGCGCTTGCGCAGTTAAAACCGCTGCCTGCTATGAGTGTTTTGAAAAACTAGTGGCTGCGGGAGCCATGGCGCATGTGTGAGTAATGGTGTAATGCTTTGTATTCACAAGCATTCTCGAAAATACGTTTCTACTGCAGGTCTATATTTAGTCACTAATAAGGGATTAAAGTATAAAAAATATTTTGAAGGAGCCCCTCGGTCCTGGGCGGCGGGCCTTCCGGTACCGAACCATCGCTAGTGCTAATGGCCCGCGCTCGCTAGCAAACCAGTTCTGGTAGCTACAGCTGAAGTAAAGACAAAAATAGCAGCTGAAATTCTCAGCGAGCACAACACACACAGACACACAGAGAGCAGTGGAGGCGTGGAAATGCATGTCAGCGACAGTTGCCACCCGTCCCGTAAAGTACGGAACACGGCATGTTATGGAGCCGTATTCCACGGAGTCCCGTAACATACGGGGTTCTGTATTTTACGAGACAGGTGGCAACTCTAGTGATGATCCACTCTGTGTTAAATGAAATCCATCGCAGCGACGGAGAGCTTTTTAGAATGTGTGCTTGTGTATACGTGAGTGATTCACACTCCAGTCCAGTAGGTGGCGGTAATGCAGTTCTATGTTGGTTTGCCAGCCCCCAATAAACCCACAAAAAAACGTCAGCACTAATGCTGCTAATGCTTGTGAGGAGCGCCGCTTACACCGAGACAGCTGAGCGCTGCAGAGTTTAAACGAAGCATCGACACAGTAAATTTGTGTCGATAAATTTTTAGAATCGATTTAATCGAGTTAATCGATGAATCGTTGCAGCCCTAATTATTATATTTAGAAACAATCATGGTCATAATATAATAACAAGATGAAGCTCTCATTTTTATGCAGATGATATGATATTGTACTCATAACCAAGCTACAATTAACTTTAAGTTCAGTATAGCACAACATGTGTGAGTTAAAACATGTTTTAAATGCTGACAAAATTAAACTGTTGATGTTCTGAAATGTGAAATCAAAACCACGGGACCTTTCACATATCACCACAGTCCAGGGCACTCATAAAGGCTTAGTATCTCAATATAACTTGGGAATTAAAACTGATGACTGTCTCTCATTTACACCTAACATTCAGCAACTGCTGAAAAAAAATTAAATTAAAATTGGGTATTTATTTTAGAATCAAGTCATGACTGCCCTTTGAGGCAAGAAAGAGACTTGTTACCTCCACTTTTATGTCAGTGTTGATTACAAACCTTAGGGCTTGGGTCAGATGTTCTGCTTTATTTTGTAGACTCATTTTTATTTATAAGGATATTCTTGGTCTGCTCGCATCTTACTTGCTAGCTTTCATTCATCAAAAAAAGTGGGAAGTTATTTTCTGTCCCAAAACTCCCCACAGTGTTTACACTTAGAGAATTTAAATTTATAGCTCCATTCTCCTGGAATCAGCTGCAAAATCAACCAAAACTTAAGGAGCTCCTCTCACTGCATAAGGCCATTTTAAATGAATTGGATGCAGCTACATCAGACTGCAGATGTTTTGCCTGAATATTATTGCCCCTGCTTTTGGCTTCAGAAAATGACATTTTTTGATGTTTTAGGCTTCATTGTCACTGAAGTTCATACATTTTTGTTGCTTTATATTTTACTCTTGTACATTGGTATTCTTATTTTTGTATAGTTTTGCCATTTCTATTCTCATATGTATGTTATTACTCTACCAGTAGCATATTGTATTGTAATTGTATTGCTGTATATCTTGGCCAAGACACACTTATAAAAGAGATTTTTAGTCTCAATAAGCATATTATCCTGGCTAAATAAAGGTTAAAAATGAAAAAGAGAAACAATGCTTATTGACAATAGTATAACCATCAGTAGAAAATTGCATGCACCTCGTGACAGTAGAGGAGTTTTTTAGTTTGAGACAGTCTAACCCTTTATCATTCCCCGACAAGCATCAATGAGAGATGCAGATTTTCAACATAAGAAATTGTATTCCCTCCTTCATTTCTTTCCTGCAGGCTGCAAGAAATTTCAAAGCCATGTCAGTGTTCTGTGGGCCTTTAAATAGCAGCACAAACCTAAAAGAAATAGCATAAATGCCTTGTAGGCTACTAGTTGACCTTGTTTAACTCCATGAGAGCTGCAGCTAAAGAATAACGCTAAAATTGTCTTATATGCCACAGGAATACATGTAAGAAGCATATTATCTTAATGGAATGCCTAGCTGTAAATATTATCAGTTCTACCATGCCTTAATTATGGGGTAGTGATATTGTCATGGGTATTAAGTCCAAACACATGCGTGTTAGGATAATTAGTGATTGTCCTTTGGTGTGCATCCAAGATAGTCAAAGTGCTACATGAATATGTGTGAAAAGGTGAACGTGGCTCATGGTATGAAGACCTTTGAGTAGTCAATAAGACTAAAAAAAGCACTACACACTTCTTTTTCTTTTTGGCTAGTGTCCGTTCCTTGCTTTGGCTGCAGCAACTCTGTTGCTTTGAGCTTAGATTATATTACATGATTCTGCATATTTGTTTAAAATTACATTTGTGAGAAATGTGCAGCTCCAGACCTATCCATGTTTGTAACTATCAACTGGTGCAAACACCATCCCTTTGCTGTTGTTAGCTTTAGTGAAGCCAGCTTAAAAAAAGAAAAATCTTGTTGAACGTGCTTAGTTTGACATGTCTCAGGGGAAATGTGTCCAAGTGGACCTTGATCATGGATTTTTTATCAAAACAACATTGATCAGCCTTAAAACTAGGTTTTGAAACAGGGCTCATGTGCATCTGCTCACAGTCTAAATAACAAAGTAAAATCTTTTTGGGCATCGTGGTGGCCACTCTATGATCAGAGTTATGTCTTTGTCTAAAGAAACTTGATAATGGATGAGTGATTAAGAGACTGGAATTTTCCAGTAAAACATTTCTCACCATGATGGCTTTCTTTTATCAGTTTCAGTGAATTTCGAGGTGGTTTTAAAAAAAAAAGTTGTGGTCCAGTTGCTTGCAAAGTGACATTGGTCCTTTTTAACTGTGTTTCAGTTTTCTAATTAACAGCAAAAATGATTATTTTTACCACTTTCTCTACTTTGCAAAGCTCAAAGGTGCCTTGAACATCAAAGCTACATGCAAGCAGCCAGGGGAGAGTTGGCACGTCTGGCAACTAATCAAAATGTGATCTCAACAAGATTAATTGTGTGGCTCTATTCAGCGTTAAAAAAAAAAAAAAAAAAAAAACAACAAAAAACTGCATTTCATTGAAATGTTTCGCCACTTAAGCTCATTATGTACAAGTGACATTCACAGGACTGAGAGTGATTCTATTTAATGGCGCTGAATCAATCGAACACAAAATCTTTTAATTTACTGAACTGAAAACAAATGAGTAAATTCTGTCCCCCAGGTTTTTTTGACCAGGTGACTGTAGATGAGGGAAATATTTGGATGGTCTGCTGTGACAGCAGCTGAGATTGTGTGCTGCACTGAGACTGCTGAAATCCTCCTGTGATCAGACTCTGCTTATAAGGTAAACATTTGGTCATCATCACCATAATTATGCCCAAATACAATTCCCCATGCACAGCCTGAGCAGAAATATAGTTAGGGGGCTAAAGGGAGCCAGTGCAACTCATTAATAGTGTGCCAGACTCACTGTGATAACACTGGATCCAATTCCTGAGAGAGGTTTTATTTTTTGACCAATTAGCTGCCTGAGCAACCTATTGGCCATGAAGTGATCTCTGCAGGGACTTTATCAGACCATGCTCTATTAAATCAGCTCTCTGGCTGAGCAGTTATGTACCATCACAGTGCTTAGAATGGCTGGGTCTGATTGATGTCACTGCCAAATGCCAAGTAATAACGGCTGTTATTGTACATCTCCATTCTGCTGTTTCCTTATGGATGCAGCCATTGCTTTGTGCATCTACGTGGACTTTCAGATAAAGATACAATGGTTTTTTTTTTTTTTTGTGCATGTCTGTGTGATAGGCATTTTTTATTGATATTGCTTGTTGGAAAGATTATCATAATGCTCAAGGGTGGGAGCTGCTCTGAATCTGAAATACAGCATTAGAATATTCACAGTATGTCTTCAGGTGGGTCAAAAGGCCTGGCAATAAGTGCTGTATAATTTAGGCATGTGGGAAGTAATCGTAATGACTTTGTAAACCCAGCATGAATGCATCCACTGACACAACTGAGTAGCTGGAGGTTTGAGGAATTATTTTATAAAGCGGAGTAATCAGGGATATATGAATGCTGCGGATGAGCTTTTTGCGCACTGATTGAATCCATTAGTTCATCTAGCTGCTTTAATCGTGTGTCAGTTTTATCATTAGAAACAAAAAAACAGAAGTCCTTCTGTTGCGTTGTGCAGGAACAGGTAACAGTGAAAACGGTCCAGAGGGACCAGTTTGACTAAATCGCCTCTGAATTTAAATGCTTTCTTGAAATCAAAAGACTGCCCCGCGGTTTAGAATATAATAAGACAAGATTTTACACAGTTTTTAATTTAATAGAGTAGTTTTCAGTTCTTTTTTTGTTTGTTTTTGGTACTGACTGACATTAAGCTGGAATTCATGGGTTTTACATGTTCAACACTGTGCTCTTATCATTCCTTTTATAAGAGGATACACTCGAGGTGAATAGGGTACATGTTTTAATATTAATCAAGATTAGCTTTGACAGCTGAGTACTTACGTTAAGAATATTAGACTTTTGTACTGAAAGTTTTCTGTAATCTTAATAAATATGCAAATCTGACATTATCCATCTAAATTTGTGCAAATTTGGGCAACTTTTTATGAATTGAGAGGTGAATATTAGTAAAATTCATTTTCAATATTTTCTTTGCCTTTCTTTTTTTTGGCACATTAGAGTTAAAGATGATTTTTTTTAATCACTTCATAAATCAGATGATACTGTTCATAGCAAGAATAAGTTATTTTTCCCCATGTTTTTAGAAGTAAAATGTTTTATAATTCAAATAAAAACATGACTGGAAAATACAGTGAAGTTTAAAAAAACTGTACTACAAGATAAGATTTACAAAATAAATAAAATAAAGTAATATATATTACAATCAAAGTAGCCCAATTGATTACTACATTAAAACATTAAAGTAAGTTTTAAAAAAGAAAAATTTACATGCAAATGTAGGACTATTTTATTAAATGTGTATTAATTTGCAAAAATTGTCCAATAGAAGAATCCTTAATTTAACACACCCATTTTTTTTTTAGAAAACATTAAACTGTATTCGTTCATTGATAAAAAATTTTTAATCTAATCTGATCAAGATTTGCTTCAAGAAATGTTCTGATTCTGTGGTAAGTCTTTATATGTTACACACTGATGCAAAGGTCACTTAAGTAAAGGTTCATTTGTAGTACTGCATAAAATCTGTGCCATAACAATGACGTAGACATTTACCCCATGCTGTAGCCTAAATTTAGTCTGAAGAAGAAAAAAAACCTTCCCAGAAATATTACTACATAGGTCATTATAACTGGGATTAATCCCATTAGTATTATTAGTCCATGCTAATGTATATCTATTAGCACAAACTGTAATACATAGAATGGCCTGGTTCTTACATACAGTAGTACTTTCCTACTCTGCAAGAGGACTCAAAGTGCTTTAGCACGTCTCATTCACCAACACATTCACACAACCGCTTTCTATGCCTAAGTGCTTTCTATCTAATTTTCACACACACACAATCACACTCCGATAAATGCATCCGGAGCAGCTTGGGGTTCAGTATCTTGCCCAAGGATACACTGGCACGCAGACTGGAGCAGCCAGGGATCAAACCTTCCGATTAGTAGATGCGCTGCTCTACCTCCTGAGCCACAGCCACCTAAAGACTGTAATTATTAAGTTTGCTCAAAATGCTAATGCCATAGCTAGAATGCTAATACTAATGCCACAGCTTCATGCATTGTCAACCAATATCATTTTTTCATTTTCACGGCTCTGAAAATCCATTTATATGCATGCAAACAATAATGTCACCCATTACAGTATTACAGTTACAGTAGTAACCAGAGAAGTAATGGTGACTAACTATATCCAGGTGTTTATTTTTGTAATAAAAACTTCACAGAGTTACGAAAAGCCATGTTCACGTTAATGTTAGTGGATCCCTGAAAGCGTAATCAATGGAGAATGCCCATGTACTTTCCAGCAGAGCTATTGTAAGTCTGGATAAATACCTTAATGCTACACTCTTCTCATTTTGTGCACAAGAGGTGATATTTTGACCATCCACTTCCTGTGTTGCATTAGTGGTTCTCTCCCTCAGTTTGAATCACATCAGCTCTTTGGTCAGAGTCCAAAGCCAACACCAAAGCCAGCCCTTCTGGCTGCACAAACAACAAGCCAGCCTTGATCCTTCCATATGAAATGTCTTGCTGGCCATACAAGGGCTGGGATGAGGTAAACATGTTAACACTGAGACACAAATCACACTGAGGGGAGAAGAGGTGTCTATATAAAATATTCCAAATCTCATTTGCATTCATTTCCTACACTTTCTGTGGTTTGTGTCATGTGTAAAGCTGGACTTGGCACTTCTAAGGACAGGCGGTTCTAAACTGCTATCATTCTTGTGATGGTAGTGTGAAAGCACACCGATCCCTCTGAGCAGGATGATAAAAATCTGTCACAGTTCCCTGCATGGAGGAGCCCATTGTTTTGAGGATTAAGGGGATTAAGGGCGGATGCTGGTGACTGAGGGGCTTGAGCTGTGTGACCCTTTCACTAATCATTATGAGACAGATACGGAGCACTCAAACTCTTAAAGCTTGAGATTGCATTAGATTATCAATTATTCATTGCTGCAGGAATAGGGTGAGAATGAAGGATTTGAAAATAGTATGGGAATGTGACAACAGTTGGAAAGGTCATTAAGCAAAGTGCAATGAGTGTCCACAGATGCACTGCCTAAAATTTATGAATGACTCATGAATAGGGCTCTTAGTTTGCTGGATCCTGTGTCAAGCTGATTTCATATAGGCCTATAAAATGCAACAGGCCTTTATTCCTTTAAATGAGGCTAATTGCTACAGGTGAGGTTGGAGTTTTAGGATTGATATAATTTGACCTTTCCTCTACAGGAAATGCATTCGCCAGTTCTTTTTGATTTGAAGCTGTCTGAGGCAGTACCATATTTTGCATAGCCAGCATTTGTGTTCTGAAGAAAAACATCAGTGTCTTCACCTTTAGTTGCAAATCATTGAAGACTATCATAAATATAAAAATCCCAAATATAAAAATGTCAACAAAGCACCTCGAACCCATCCTGTAGTTGTCCTCTTGGTACTTCTGTGTCAGTTTTGCAGTTCTGACTGTGCTTACGAGAGTTTCCTCCAGGTACTCTGGCTTCCTCCCACAGTCCAAAGACATCCATCCATCCAGCCATCCATTTTTTTCTGCTTATCCTTTTCAGAGTTGCAGGGTTGGTGATTATAAACTGACCATGGAAGTCAGTTATATAAAGTGCTTAAAGTGTACAGTGTATGAATGTATGGTTTTAATATGGTGCTTTAAAAACAAGCACTCTAAACAATCAGTAAGACTAGAAGAGTGCTATAAAAATGCAAGTCAATTTCTATTTGGAAGACTGAACTAGGTGCCTGGTAGGGAACCCACCTACATAACTCTTCTTTGGTTTGACAGCTGTTGCTGCTTTTAATTCTGCTGTGTAAATGTTGCTAAGGAAAATTTCAAATAACTCGATCTCTTCTACTAAAAAAACAAACAAACACATATTTCTGATATTTCTCGCCTCATTTGATGGTGGGTAAGGCAGCATTTTGACTTCTTTATGGGCCAAAGCCAGGTAACTTTAAGCATTGCAATATAATAGTAGGTATGATCACATAATAATGTCATATTATTGTCTAAAAGAAATTCCAGAAGAGATCATTGTGTTTTCTAACAAATCCATCATATCTTCTGTGTGATTGATTATTATATTATTGATAGCAAATTAATTCCATCAATTAGCTTTTGTGATTATAAGAGCATAGACATCTCAGACCACACTCCTTATGTATTTTCTGGTATTCTTCAAATAATAACACAGTAATAACCGAATGGTTACCATCAAATTTACGGAGCAGATATCTTTTTTTCTACCAATTCTTCGTTTATAATCTATAGTGTGCACTATAACATAAACAAAAAGTCGGTGAATAAAAAGTAGAACTAGTTGCTCTTTAGTCATTAAATAAAAGCAACTGCACATAATAAAAAAATTTTGAATTGCAAAACGGCTGTTAGAATATCAGAATAAATCTGACCTTCTCCAGACACATACAGTTAAACACTCTTTTGAAGCGCTATAGGCTGTTTTATGCTGTGACAAATCTGATAAGTTGTTGGCAAATAAAATTATATAAATCAAAGCAATGCAGTCAGGGGAAAAAAATCAAAGCGACAACAACAAATTCTCCACAATTTCTACAATTACTGACACATTCATGAATGTTAGTGCTGCTAAACTGCCAGACGCTAACATCAGCATGGCAATCAAAAACTAAAATAAAAACTAAAAAAATGAAACATTCCCATCACAAAAAAATTAGCTGTTTGTCAGATTTGTCTCTTCACTGCAACCTAGAGCATTCAGGTAGAAGAATTTTTAAAATCATTTTCTTTGCCGCATTTACCTCACTGTGCTTCATTTAATAGTGACAATAAACTCTGAGAAGTTTGCCAACAAATAAGCTTTTAAGAGTTTTTGCCTCTGAAAGTTGTGCTTCCAGGACGTGCTGTAGTGATGGATACCTTAGTTTGTCCTGCATCTTTTCAGCATCACTCTAAACTGGGCCACATTATTGCAGTCTACCCTATTTAGACAGCAATTACTGTTCCATAAAATATTTGAAATTAATATTCAGTTTGTTGTCAAAGATATTCCCCAGTATAACAAAAACCCAGATAACTTCAGGAACACTTCATGTACATATTCCCTGTCTGATCTGAGAAATCTGACATTAATGAGGGCATTTTATGTAACCTTAAAATTTCCACTTTTCAAATGTCACTTGCCTTTGAACATAATATCCCATCTTCTGCTCCTGATCTCTCTTTCCTATATTTGTTTCCATTTCTGAGTAAAACGATCACACATTGACCTTTTTTTCTCCCTGAAAAATACAGCAATTTTATATTTAGATAGCATACAGAGTGTTTGCAAACTGCAGAAAATACTTCATGTGTTTGATGAGATGTGTTGAGCTTTTCGAAATTTTGGATCTGAAATTACCTGCCACCAAAAAAGAAAAGTTTCTCTGTGTAGGCTCACTCCTCGTCAGCAGAGCTAAAGTTGTGATCAGAGGTTTACATACAGTCATCATGGGCATGAATGTTATGGTAATCTGGGGCTTTTTGTGATTTCTCTGAACTGCTCTTTGTCCAGGGTGGAAGGAATGTACAGCATAACTCTTTAATTACTTCACAAAGCACAGGCTACTTTATCTATTCCAAAACTAGTTTTGATGTGTGTTTGAGACCATTGTTCTTTTGGACCACCAACTGTGTCCAAATTTCAATCATCTAGCTGTTGATTGGAGGTGAATTTAAAAAAGTCATCCTTGGGGGTTCCGTCTGTAGCCTCCCTCCTTCCTCTTCTGGGGAGTGTACGCGGTTGCCATCGGGATGTGTGGCCCCAAGTCTTCTGAGCTCCTGTGCTGTGGATGGCCTGGGTCCCCTGGGTCCTTCCCTATCTGCCTCTGGATCGCGGGGGGCATGGTTGCAGTTTCTCGCCCTCATTATCGAATACATTGCATGACAAAGGCGCATACACACACATTACTACAAACAATAAACTTGTGTGTGTGTGTGTGTGTGTGTGTGTGTATGTAGGTGCATATGGGTGTGTGTATGGATGTGTGTGTGTGTGTGTGTGTGTGTGTGTGAGTATATCAACCCCTTTTATTTTTTTATTTTTTTATTTTTTTTCTATCTCCCCCCCCCCCCCCCCCCCCCCCCCCCACCTCTTGTTCTTGCCCCTTCCTTGTTGCCTGTCAGACTTGGCATGAATAACTAAATAAAAAGATAAATAAATAAAAATAAAATTGCAAACATTAACAAGAAGAGCCTATAGGAAACATATAGAGCTGTTCTTGTCAAAGCAAATATGTTTGGTACATCAGTGCATTCGGATCATCATTCCGATTGTGAAAGATGCCAGACATGACAGGCTAAAAAAAAAAAATAAAAAAAATAAAATAAAAAAAAAAAAAAAGTCATCCTTCGCTATTATTCCATCCACTTTGTGCAATGTACCAGTACCAGTAGCAGCAAAACAGCCCTAGAGCATGACTAGAACCACCACCATGGTTGACAGTATGTACAGTGTTCTTAGGTTTTAAAGTCTAATCTTTACTCCTCCAAACATACCTCTTGTCATTGTGCCCAAATAGCTTAATTTTTGTCTCACCTGACCATAAAACCTTTCTCAGGAAGACATATGGCTTGTCCATGCGGGTAGCTGCAAATTTCAGTCAAGGTTGAAGGTGTCGACTTTGGAGCAGGGGCTTCTTTCTTGGCTGCCATACTCTCAGTCCACTGCTTCACTGTGGATAGTGGTGCTGGTGTTCCAGCAGTTTCCACTTCATGGCTGGTTTGAACTTTTTTGTTTTCTGGGTTGTTCCTGAGTTTTCTGTCATCTGAGGTGCCTTGGGTGACCCTGAACTTTTCCTTAGCATTGCTACCATAGATACTAAGTCCTTCTCCTCTGCTTGGCTGTCCTTCACTCACCATACATTAATGCCAATATCGCATGCCATGAACTTTGTGTCTCCTCTTTCCTGTAGTTTGTTTTTTTTCCTCTCTGTCCTCCAGGTATCACTGAGTCCAGAGCTGAACATTCCTGGTCTGCTTTTACTGGCCAAGACAGATCATGTGTTGTTTAAAAGAGAATAAAATGCTGGCTTTCAGCCAAACACATCAGCCATGCAGCCCCTGACGTACATCATTTCCCTCTCTCAGGGTACATAGCTTGCATGCATAACCTTCAGATTTACATTTCCTCACTAAATGATTACATGGAGTAAACATGTCTCATGTGGCAGCGTGAAAAAACACTATAAACGACCTCTCTTTGGCATCACAATATGTCATAACTGAGCCAAAATCATTCCATTGTCTATCAGCAAGGAGGATGACAATGATTGTAGATGATGATCATGTAACATAATGGACTCATATCTGCAGCAGTGTTATTTTTTTCTATTCTAATGGCTTTGTTCTTTTTCTGTTTGAAAGATGAAAACTATCAAAAAGTCACTTTGATCAGCGCATGCTACACTCTCCCACATTGTCAGGATTGCTTATGATTTCATTCTAAAAGCACTGCTGGATAAAGACAGTATGGGGCAAGATTGATGGTTAGCATGTCACGTAGACAGCTAGCTAACTATCTGTAAAGACATTTCTGAGGTTATCAGGCTTTGAGCTTCAGTACAGTGATTTATTTTGTTTAGAATCAGCAGGGTGACAGAGGAGAGAGGACACATGGCTGATCAAAAGTTATGGCAGGCTGCTACAGTTGAAGCATTTGTTTAGTAACTATTAGACTAGAATTTAGGGTTCACTTCTCAGCACTGATACCATTATGGAAACTCACACCACGCTGAGCACAAGGCCTAAAAGATGAAGGTCTGATGGAGAATAGTTTGTTCTTGTATAGGACTGAAACATTTTAGCACTTACAATCATGGCCGAAAATGTTGGCATCGCTGAATTTTTTACAGAAATGGAAGTATCTCTCCCAGAAAATTATTACAATTACACATCTTTTGTTATGCTCGTTTATTTACTTTGTGTGTATTGGAACAACACAAAAAACAGGGAAAAAAAGCCTAAATTCATATAATTCTACGCAAAACTCCAGAAATGGGCCAGACAAAATTACTGACGCCTTAACTTAATATTTGGTTGCACGCCCTTTGGAAAAAATAACTGAAATCAACCACTTCCTATAACCATCAACAAGCTTCTTACACCTCTCAACTGGAATTTTGGACCACTCTTCTTTTGCAAACTGCTCCACGTCTCTTATATTTGAAGGGTGCCTTCTCCCAACAGCAATTTTAAGATCAGGTGTTCAATGGGATTTAGATCTGGACTCATTGCTGGCCACTTCAGAACTCTCCAGCACTTTGTTTTCATCCATTTCTTTGTGCTTTTTAAAGTATGTTTGGGGTGATTGTCCTGCTGGAAGACCCATGACCTTGGACGCAAACCCAGCTTTCTGACACTGGGCCCTACATTGCAACCCAAAATCCTTTGGTAATCTTCAGATTTCATGATGCCTTGCACACAGTCAAGGAATCCAGTGCCAGAGGCAGCAAAACAACCCTGAAACATCTTTGAACCTCCACCATATTTGACTGTAGGTACTGTGTTCTTTTCTTTGTAGGCCTCGTTCTGTTTTTGGTAAACAGTAGAATGACGTGCTTTATCAAAAAGCTCTATCTTAGTCTCATCTGTCCACAAGACATTGTCCCAGAAGGATTTTGGCAAACTGCAGTCTAGCTTTTTATGTCTCTGTGTCAGCAGTGGGGTCCTCCTGGGCCTCCTGCCACAGCATTTCCTTTCATTCAAATGTTGACAGATAGTTCGCGCTGACACTGATGCACCCTGAGCCTTCAGGACAGCTTGAATTTCTTTAGAACTTGATTGGGGCTGCTTATCCACCATCCGGACTATCCTGCATTGCAACCTTTCATTAATTTTTCTCTTCCGTCCACGTCCAGGGAGGTTAGCTACAGTGCCGTGGGCTGTAAACTTCTTGATTATGTTGCGCACCGTGGACAAAGGAACATCAAGGTCTCTGCAGATGGACTTGTAACCTTGAGATTGTTGATATTTTTCCACAACTTTGGTTCTCGAGTCCTCAGACAGTTCTCTTCTCATCTTTCTGTTCTCCATGTTTAGTGTGGCACACACAGACACACAATGCAAAGATTGAGTCAACTTCTCTCCTTTTCATCTGATTTCAGGTGTGATTTTTTTATATTGCGCGCACCTGTTACTTGCCACAGGTGAGTTTAAATGAGCATCAAATGCTTGAAACAAAGTTTTTTACCCACAATTTTGAAAAGGTGCCAACTATCTGTCTGCCACATTTTTTAAGTTTAGCATTAAATTATATGGATTTTGTTTTTTCCCCCTTTTTTTTGTGTTTTTCCAATACACAGAAAGGAAATGAACATGTACATAACAAAACATATGCGACTGCAATAATTTTCTGGGAGAAATACTTCATTTTCTGGAAAACTTTCAGGGGGTGCCAACATTTTTGGCCATGACTGTATGTGTTGAAAATATGCACTCACACTGTAATATATATGTGTGTGTGATATATCTAGAAGCTGATCCATTAGAAAAGCGTGTTGAATGAGGAAGTCTATAAATGAGTGTGCTTGTTGACCCAGTCCAGTCAATCTGTGAGTGCCTTCTCTCGTTTGTTCTTACAGACATTGCAGTTGTCTTGATGTCACTTTAGTGAGGCTAAATCTGCTTTGGGATTTTAGTACCTGTTTGTAGCATGAGCTTAGATAAATGTATCCATTTCCACCGACCACTTGCTACAGTTGTTGTCCATGGTTCTGATTAAAAGCTAGAATGATGCTATTGATATTATTGATTATTGTTACATGATATTATTTTTGCGCTTAGACAGTGTGTGTGAATGTGTGTAGTGTATGAGAGAGATAATGTGGGATAATGTGATTGCTCAGGTATGGCATGGCAATAAGAGCTCCAAAAATAGCTACCCCAGGGCTGCATAGAGTCCTGTGAAAATTTTCTTTTTCACACGACTGCGTGAGTACGGGTGAATGCAAAGGAAAACGGGTGTTCTCAAAAGAAAATGCTGAACTTGTAAAGGTTTTGTTTGACCGAAGAGATCAGAGCAGAACTCTAGTTAAAAATTGTTATTGTACATTTGTAGCTTTGCTCTAGGATCAGATTGACATTGATACAGCAAGGGCTACATGTTGAACAACTGAATAGAAACGTGACACACAGTGCTGAAAAATTTTTAAATCTATGAACTCCTGTAGACATGACAGGTTGTTTTCTAACTCTGGGTCTTTGTACCCTTCTGTTAAAGAAAGAAAAACCCACAAAGATCACTAAACTATATTTAAACAGACAAAAGTAATAGTAAATAAAAATATGCTGAAGATTAACTCGTGAAAATCAGACACTGCTTTTGAAGTGTGATTTAACTGAATTGTTTTAAAAAGAAAAACTAATAAAAATGGCCTGAAGAAAAATGATGGTACCTATAACCTAATATTTTGTTACACAACCTTTTGAGGCAATCACTGCAATCAAGTGCTTTCTGTAAATCTCAATGAGACTTCTGCACCTGTCGACAGGTATTTTGGCCCACTCCTCATGAACAAACTGCTCCAGCTGTCTCAGGTTTGAAGGGTACCTTCTCCAGACTGCATGTTTCAGCACCTTCCACAGATTTTCAATAGGATTTAGATCAGGGCTCACAGAAGGCCACTTCAGAACAGTCCAATGTTTTGTTCTGAGCCACTCCTGGGTGTTTTTAGCTGTGTTTTGGGTCATCATCCTGTTGGAGGACCCATGACCTGCGACTGAGACACTGAGCAGCACATTTTGCTCCAGAATCCCTTGATAGTCTTGGGATTTCAATGTACCAGCACAGATTTAAGAAACCCTGTGTCAATTGCAGCAAAGCAGCTGCAGATCATAAAGGAGCCTCTTCCATGTTTCACGGCAGTATTCTTTTCTTTGGATGCTTCATTTTTGCATCTGTGAACATCGAGTTGATGGGATTTGCCAAAAAGCTCTAGTTTTATCTCATCTGTCCAAAGGACATTCTCCCAGAAGATTTGTGGCTTGTCAATATGCATTTTGGTAAATTCCAGTCTGGCGTTTTTATGATTTGCTTTCAGCAGTGGTGTCCTACTCAGTCGTTAAGTCCACTTTGGCTCAAACAGCAGCACTTTAGCTTTCTGTGGTCCATGTTCCATTTTAAATAGGCAGACTGACTGATTACAAGTTAGAAGACGCCTGTGATGCTAATTACAGGACACACCTTAATTTATCATGTCTCTGTGGTCAATTTATTTTCAGTCTTTTCTGTGGGAGTGCCATCATTTTTGTCCAGGCAAGTTTTATTAGTTTGTTTTTTAAGATAATTCTGTTGAATCACACTTCAAAAGCAATGTTTGATTTTAATGAGTTAATTTTCAGTAAATTTTTATTTATTATTACCTTTGTCTACATCAGGTGATTTCACTGACCATTGTGGGTTTTTCTTTTGTTAACAAACTACCAACAAGTTTGCACTGCACAGTGATGTAGTTTTAGTCTGATGACACTGTAGAGAGAAAGCTCATATTGGCTTCATTATTTATTATCATAAAGTATATATAGTCTGATTTATTAATATATTTAAGAATGATCAAGATCAAGAAGACTTTGTCATTATATGTAAACATATAATGAAATTTGCATTCCAGAACACCCATCCAAGAGAAATACTAACAACAGAAACAAACAGGGGAGACAGGTGTCTGAGGTCATGCAGCCATTTTACCAACGCTACCTTTAGCAGGAAAACAGAAAGAGATACACTGGGATAGGTAGGTTAAAAAAAAACATCTGGTACTGTGTTCACTATGAACACCTTACTAGGTTCCAACAAACACCTCAGCAAAGCATTAGCACATTTAAAGCCTGGAGAGCACTATGTGTGGGTGTGCCTTTATTTGTGTGCATACCTGCATGCACACACCCAATACCCAAGTGGCTGCTTTTATTAATTTTTTCTAAGGATTACTTTGTTTTCCTTTTGAAACATCAGGAGGCTGGATTGAGATTCTGGGCAAGCCAGTTCGGGCACATGTACAGTTGCTTGCTGGCTGGAAGAAAGCCTTACCCCTCAGCTATCTGAATAAGAATAAGGCTGGCTCAATAGGATTGTGTCTTCTGTAATTTAACTGAAAATTGAAAGAATACTTAGCTATCATCAAGCTGCAGTCACTGTCTATTTTAAGGGAGATGTGAAGTAAGAGCATCTATGACTATAATTGATTATAAACTGAAAATCATGTAACAAAAATTCTTTGGCTAAAACATTGTTTTTCACCCATTTGGCAGGCATGGTCGATGTGTAATGGGACGGTTACTTTGTTGCCACATTAAAAATAGTTTTCAATAAAACAAATTAAATAGAGCAAAAAAAACAAAAAAAAAAAGATCTGTGCTTGTTTTTTTTTAAAGACTGAAATAGAACTGCAAAATAATTTAAATTCTATGACCTGAATTTATGATGCTATAAATATTAGTTACTTGCTACTTCCCACCTCTGGCTTCAGAATGGTTATTTTGTCTTCATTTACAGAGTCATTGTTGTCATGTGTCATTGTGGTGTGTCATTGTGGCTGTTTAAAAATATCAAAGATGATAAATGTGAATGATTAAACTCTCACCTCTCTAAAACTTTTAAGCATGGTGTGCATGGATGAATATTAAATCATATTTAATGGATGCTTTGTTGCAGGAGTTGTTGCATTAAAATAAAAGCCTCTATTTTGAAAGACTTTCAGGTGCACTTTCACCTCTATTTTGAGGACACAGAGTCCTTTAGGTGGCGTCAGGGTGACTGGCACCACTGGCACGTCCTGTTGTGAATTGTGTTGTTAGAGGGTCATGTCCTCCTTTTCGTCTACCAGCATCCTCCCAGTGAGAATTCCTCTCCCTCTTGTGTGAAGCTGTTAGTGTGCTAATCGCCTCAGCCACACTCCATTATCAAGGTGTAGTGTGCCTCTAGTAAGTGCAGTCCCTCACTTATCACCTGGTCTTTTGGGGATAGTTTAAATAAGCTGATGACGGCTGCACAAAACTATAAAAGAGTTGTGGTCTCCATCATGCATAGACACCAAATTGCTGAATCATTCCTGCTCTGGATGCAAACAATGAGAACATACCAAACATTTTGCTTAGAGTAATCATTTTTGTTTTGTATCAGTAAGGGATGGGTAACTAAATCCTCAGTCTGTTAAAAAAAAAAAACATGTTCCAAACTGATTTGAAAGCTAAAGTGTCATAGACAAAGTCCCAGTCCTGAATCCTATCTGACCTACCACTTGGCCCCATCTCTTCCCTTTTACGTGCTTCTGGGTCTGTGGTCATGCAGCCTTTCAACTAGTCCTCCCTGTCCTATTCGGATCAGTCTAAATTCTTTAACAATGGTCATTGTCATGATCCTCTTTTATTGTTTTCTAATTTTGTTTCCTGTTTTCTTCCTGTATTTCCATTTCTGCCAGCGCGATTGTATGCTTCACCCCAATTGGTTTCACCTGATCCTTGTTACCCCGGTCTTCCATGTATTTAGTTTGTATGCTTTCCTGGTATTCCAGCCAATGCTTTTCATACTGTATGGTAGTTTTTTTACCTTCACCAAGCAGGTTTATGTGATGGGTTCAGTTTGTCTGTCTCATTGTCTTTCTGCCTGATAGATTGGCTGATTGGCATGAAATTGATTGATTGAGTGCGTTTTAGAGTTGATCAGGATTCTTTAGTGTTGATCGGACATTTTGCATGATACTATCAGAAATGCATATCATATTTGACATGACAGAAAAGTTGGGAGACACCAGCTTGATGCTATCAAGAAAATGTCATAAACTAAACCACATCCATCATTTGGAATGTTGTTTTTTTCCATGGAGAGTTCATTCTTGAAAAGATGAGATGTCATGATCTGTTGTCAGCTGAAAAGATTTTGGGCTCTGAATGCACAACCCAACAACCAGCAGAGTGCTGTTCAACAAGTTTATTTACACAAGGTTCACACAAAAGCAGCAAAGATATCACTAGGGTTTTTCAGGGTTCAGGTGGCTGTTCAAGAGAGGAGATAGTGGTCAACGGACGCCAGAGCTAAGGTGAGGTTGATTGTATTAGGTCCTTAATTGGTGTTTTCCAGAGAGGCAACAATGGGAGATTGGGCAAGAGACTGAACCCCAAGCTGCTCTCCAGTGCAAACAGCGGAGTATGAATGTGTGTGAATGTTAGATGGAAAGAATGGGTGAACGAGGCATGTTGTATAAAGTGCTTTGAGAGCTCATAATAGAGTAGAAAAGCGCTATATAAGAACTAGTCCATTTACCACTCAACAGGTAAGACTAGGCTTCAAAGACAGAGAGGGTGAAATATGAGTACAGGTTAAATTGTCAAACACAGTGGGAGCTTACCACAATGATCAACAATAATCTTCCTGATACAGCTCCCAGCTAGCCCCCCACCATACCCTACTTCAGAGTTACCTAGATTCATGTCTGTCTGCCTTGGCACCTTAGTTCCTCAACTATCATGGTCGAAAGCCCATGAGCCATAAGCCTTCCCACCAGCCTGTTCCAGTGTCTCTGTTGACTAGCCTCTGGTGTATTATCCTCCTGTCAGTTTCTGCTCCATAGTCATTCTTCTTGGTTGAAATCCACAAAAATGTGTTTTTGGCCCTTTTGGCCAGTCTGCACCAGAAGGGTTTGGAAGTCCCAGCTTTTGTCACCAGCTTCTTGCTCAATTACATTCAATTCAATTCAATTCAATTTTATTTATAGCGCCAAATCACAACAAACAGTCGCCTCAAGGCGCTTTGTATTGTGGGTAAAGACCCTACAATAATACAGAGGAAACCCAACAGTCAAAACACTCAATCCTCAGAGAACTTTTATCTTTGTATCAGCCACCTTCCTTGGTCCTGGGGAGTCTTTACCTTCATCAGCTCTGGAAGAGTTCCATCTGCTCATCATCTCCTGTCTGGCCAAGGAGGGGTTCTGTTTATACTGATGCCCACAGTCATGCCTCTAGGCTGTCCTACAGAGATGCCTTACTTGCTGAATTTCTCAGCACACCAGCAAAAGCCTCTGAGCTGTCTACCCAAGATCCCATTTCTGTCCTCCAGCTGTTTGTTCACCACTGAAACACCATCCAAGCAAATTTGTTCTGAAAACACTGACTTGAGAAGACAGTGGGTTTAAATAACCTTTCAGATAAACTTTGGAATGTATTCATGTACAAGCATGCTTGGTGGAATTATTGAAACAGGAAAAATGAATACAGTACTTGGACTCATAGACTGCTAACTTAAGATAAAAAAAACAAAAAAAAACAAGCCCAGCTAACCTGTCTGCTCTCCCTTCCTCTGGCCACACATAGGAAAAAAACATAAATGATATTTGAAGAACATGCAGGCCCTGCTCTGCTCTGCTTTATCTTTTTAGCCAAATGGAATTAGGGTCATATAATCATAAAAGGAGAAGGCAATCAAAAGTCAAAGTGACTGAAAAGTACACTTCTGGTCAGTTAAGAAAATCATTTTACATATAGGCCTGGGATTTCCTATATTTCTATCAGTTTGCAGCAGAGATATTGCGATGATCATGATGATATTGGATCTCTGTGCTATGTTATATTTTGTCAAATGAACACTCCAAGCCCCGTGGCTTTCCTCCTATCAAATTAGGCTAAAGCACATGTATTACACTGAATGAGCAGTCAACTACTGTCCAAAATGTCCCGAGGACAGAAAACTCATGGCTTCACTCAAATGTAAAAAAAAAAAAAAAAAATGAGAGCACTAAAGTCTAATATGAAATTTCCTGCACTGAAAAACACAAACAAAGAAATGTATGTGGGATTGAGGAAAGGCAAAGAGGAATACAGACTGCCTGTCACCCTCACAGAACATCCAAAACAGCTATTAAAGTTTGGCTGATGGGCTGCTCTTTTCCATAAGCTATTTAAAACAAAATGGAGGCAATCACTTCTGTGCAGTGACACAAGACTTAGCATGGAAATGACGAGATCATACAAGAAAGTTCTTTTGAAGTAATTATGGCGGTGAAATGCTGAAATAGAGTTGTCAAGCTCCTGACCCCATTATGGCTTCAAATTTCTTAACAAAGTTTCAGCCCTTTGAAATACACTGAATAATGACACTGTGATTTAAAGTGCTTTGCCCTTGCTCTTGTGAGTATTGACAGTTGTGGAAGCAGAATTTACAGACTTCCAGCAAAGCAAAGAGCTCACACTGCAGTCCTGCATCTGTTTTTATGGAGCTATTCCTTCCATTTTTCCATTTGTGTTTCTCTTCTGTGTAAAGTAACATTTTGTCATTAAAAAAATGGCTAAACACCTGTGTGTGTATGCATGCATGCACAAGAACAATGTATGTGATCCTCTGTGTACCTGCAATATCTAATTATTTTATCTTCCCACAAAATGCAATTTTATAATACATTATATTGCCAAAAGTATTCAGTTACCCTTCCAAATCATTGAATTAAGGTGTTCCAATCACTTCCATGGCCACAGGTGTATAAAATCAAGCACCTAGGCAGCATTTGTGAAAGAATGGGTTGCTCTCAGGAGCTCAGTGAATTCCAGCATTTTATGGTAATAGGATGCCACCTGTGCAACAAATCCAGTCACGAAATGTCCTCACTACTAAATATTTTAACAAGTTGAAGCGATTGGGAACAACAGCAACTCAGCCACAAAGTGGTAGGCCACGTAAACTCAGAGCGGGATCAGTGGATGCTGAGGTTGGCATCTTTCTGCAGAGTCAATCAGTACAGACCTCCAAACTTCACATGGCCTTCAGATTAGCTCACGAACAGTGCATAGAGAGCTTCATGGAATGGGTTTCCATGGCCAAGCAGCTGCATCCAAGCCTTTCATCACCAAAGTGAAAGGAACTCTTAATGCTTCAGCATACCAAGACATTTTGGACAATTTCAACCTCCCAACTTTGTGGGAACAGTTTGGGGATGGCCCCTTCCTGTTCCAACATGAGTCCCGACCAGATAGAACACCTTTGGGATGAATTAGAGCGGAGACTGCAAGCCAGGCCTTCTTGTCCAACATCTTGTCTGATCTGCACTTCTGGAAGAATGGTCAAAAGTTCCCATTAGCACACTCCTAAACCTTGTGGAAAGCCTTCCCAGAAGGCTTGAAGCTGTTATAGCTACAAAGGGTAGACCGACATCATATTAAACCCCACAAATTAAGAATGGGATGTCATTCAAGTTCATCATGTATGTAAAGGCAGCCAAACAAATACTTTTGGCAATATAGTTTATGACAGTAAAAATTTATACATGCAGCAGTTGTACAGATATTATTGCACAGATATTATGCATCAGTAGACTATTACAGCTTGCACTGTCCATAAATTCTTGCCACATAATGAGATCTAATTAGAACAATGTTCAATCAGGCCACCTTTGAGAACATATGATTTGATCATATGACATATGATTGCCTGAATGATAGCTAACTTATCATTCACATGAAAATTGTGTGATAATTTAAGTTAGGTATTCTTAGATAATAGTATTTATCCATCCATCTGTTTTCTTCTGCTTATACAGTTCAGGGTCATGGTAAGGCTGGAGCCTATCCCAGCGAGAGGTGAGAGGCGGGGTACACCCGGGACAGTTTACCAGTCTGCTGCAGGTCTAACCGAGACAGACACAGCCATTCACATTCAAGGCCAGTTTAGAATGATCAGTTAACCTAACATGCACGTCTTTGGGAGGAAGCTGGACTCCCAGAGACAACAAATACTTGCGCATAGAAAGACCCCAGATAGTCAGGACCTTCACCACTGTGCTGCCAGCATTAATGTTTGCAAAGGATTTAAACATTGAGACATTTCTTTCCTATCACTAAAATACCAAATTGTATAGTACGCCCAATATGCCTTAAAATACTGAAATCAGTCCTCAGTCAGCCTCCATAGGTCCCACAGTTGTGTATCAGCTTGGCACCAACAAATGGTGCCAGAAGATGTTGTTTCCCTTTTTTATTTGAACTTATTAAGACCAGGTCATTTAATCCAGATAGACTAGCAGAAGGTGAGGGTGCAGAGACTCATGGCAATGTGGACAAAGAGTGTTTTGCTGCAGGCTAGGGAGTATGGAATTCAGATCACTATAGTTAGCCTGATAAATATTCAGTCAGGTCTCAGAAACTGAATTAAAGTTTAAAGTGTTCATAATTTATATTCTAAGGACTTGGTGAATGTAGGATTTTAGTATTTTAAAACTATGTATGAGTTTGCCAAGTTATATAACAGAAGACTGTTAGCCCATCTTACTGGCATTTTTATTTAACAATATCTAAAACACAGCTGAAAAAACTCTTTCTAACACCACTCAGTAAACCTTCTATTAGAAACTGTTGTGTGCTGATAAAATAAATGAATAAAATTACATTTCATGTGTAACTTTATTAAACCATATACGAAATACAACCTCAGCTGAACAACAAAACATGGCATATTACAGGGTGCAATTTATTGAACAAAAATTAAGCCAAAATGTAGAAGCAGTGTGTGAAAAACTAATGATGGTCTTATTATTTCCATAGGAAATAATACTGTAAGTAGCAGCCAGGTGCTAATAAAAAAAAAAATAAAATGTACTTGATTATCATCAGCAAGTGTGAGCACCTGTAAAAACAGGTTTTGGCAGTTTGCTGGTCTGAAGCATTCAGGTGTGTGTTAACAAAATGCAGAGGAGGACAACAACAATGATCTTAAAGAAGCAACTCTTGTAGCCCATCAATGTGGGAAGGGTTATGAAGCCATTTCCAGACAATTTGAAGCTCATCATTTTACAGTAAGAAAGATTATTCACAAGTTGAAAACATGTAAGGTAGCAGCCAATCTTCCCAGGAGTGGACACACCAGCAAATTTATTCCAAGGTCAGACCGTGCTAAGCTCTGAGAATTTGCAATAAACCAGAAAGCTACATCTTAGGTTCTACAGGCTTCAGTTAGTATGTTAAGTCTTAAAGTTCATGACAGTACATTTCAAAAAAGCCTGAACAAGTATGGCTTGTTTGGAAGGGTGGCCAGAAGAACATCTCTTCTCTATAAAAAAAAAAAGGCAGGACTGCTCAGGTTTGCAAAGTTGCATCTGAACAAACCACAGGACTTCTGGAACAGTGTCCTTTGAGACCAAAGCAGAGCTGTGTGGCCAAAATGCACAGTACCATGTTTGACAAAAACACACACACAGCAAATCAGCACAAACACTTCATACCAACTGTCAAGCACGGTGGTGGAGGAGTGATAATTTGGGCTTGTTTTGCAGTCACATGGCCTGGGCATCCTGTGGTCATCGAGTCAACCATGAATTCCTCTGTATGAACAAAGGCTTCTAGAGTCAGATGTGAGGCCATCTGTCTAAAGCATGGCTTAAACTGGTTCGTGCAAACAATCCCAAGCACAGCAGCAAATCAGCAACAGAACTGCTGAAAAAGAAAAGAATCAGTGTGTTGCAAGTCCAAGTCCAGACCTCAGCCCACCAGAAATGCTGCAAAGGAACTTAAGAGAGCTGCGCATAAATGAATGCCCATCAGTGGGGGTGCTACAAGCTACTGAATTCTACAGTAGGTTGTACCTAGATTTTCACACCCTCTTCTGCATTTTGGTTAAGTTTTTGTGAAAAATACTAATAACAACAGTATAATATGCCATGTATTACTGATCATATGTGGTTGTATTTACTTAATTTTAAGATCGGGTATTGACCAGATACTTTGAATATGGAAAACCTTAGAACTGATGGGGTGCACTTTCTTTTTACCATAACTGCAAAAGGTTCACAATAAGATGAACTTGTCATGCAGTTAAAAAAAAGAAAAGAAAAAAAGCTAATTCCAAGTTTGTCAATTTGGGGTTATTGAAATTCTTTATAGGTAAAGGTTTAAATTAATCTATAATTATGTCTCTTTTGGCTTCACACAGGGTTCCAACCCAGCTCCCTCAAATAAAAGCCCTCTGTTTAACCCAGCACACCATGCAGTCATGTCTCACCTGCACATATTATTTAGATCTTTATACTATATTTAAGCTCACCTGAAAAGACCTGTGATTGGGCACAATCTGACAACATGGGCTAGATTTTCTGAACCCCCTCACACAGCTTGAATTACATTATGGTAAAAGATTATCTTGAAATTTTGTAAAAACTGTGAGTACTTCACATCCTGAAAGATGGCATTTCCTGCAGGAGCAGCACTAATAAATAGCTCAAATAAAAAGCCATCAGCAGCTTCACTGAAGCTATTATCTACCCTAATAGTTTATATCAGTGAATGAAGTTAGCGGCACTGCTAAAAATTAAAATACATGTTGCTCCAGCTTAGTTTTTGCCTAAACAAGAGTTAATATGTACTAATATTTGGCAGTTTAGGCTGTTTCACCAGTCATCCAATTACTCTGCAGGCTTGTAAGCACCACTGGCTCTTTGGCTCATCACCAGGGTTGGGGATGTTCTTCTTTATATAAATATATAACTGCTTTTTTTGTTTGTTTGTTTTAAAATAAAAATAATAAAATAATTTAAAAAATTAAATTCTGATTTTAAGTAATGTATTTTTTTACCTTTCTATTTCTTATATAAAATAATTTCCAATCTTGCTTCTGTGTTACTCTGTAGCATGTACTGTCTGTAATATCCATTCATTTTCTCTTTTGCTTAGCCTATCCCAGCCACCATAGGGCAAGAGGCGGGGTACACCTCGCACAGGTCACCAGTCTGTCACAGGGCTAAGACAGAGAGACAGAATTCCACACAGAACCAGGAAGCCTCGTGCTGTGAGGTGACAGTGTTAATCACCACTGTCACCTCACTATGTAACATACAAATGGCAATAACAGAACATTAACATTTACAAAAGAGAGCACTGTCCTACTAAAAACATACATGCAAAGAATCTTTTCATTAGACTTTTTCATATTTTATATTTCATATATTTTTACTAGGTTACATCAAGGGTAGCAGAGATCAATTTACATTTGCTCCTATATTATACTACCTTTATAGTGTCTAACAGTTGGAAATCAAACATATAGTCTGTGTAACATCTACTTACAGCTTGTTGAATTCTGATGGCTAAATCCACAAAGAGCAGTGGGAGTAGCAGCACAGATCAGCTGATCACACCTTGTACACAAAGAAGAATCTACCGATGCTCAGAATAACTCAATATAACTCTTTACCCCCCACTACACTGCCACACCTGATCTTTCGGTTCCCCCACCCACCAAATCACACTTTAACCCCTGGTTGCATCAATGTTCTACACACAAATGTAAACTGAATACAGTTACACAGTTTTTAAAGCATTACCCGCAGCTCTGTTCATCAGACAGCCTTGCCTTTGCCTTTCTTTTCTTTTTTTTTCTTCCCAGCACTGCTTTGCATCATTGATATTTATTCCATGAAAGTTAAATTGTAAGGCTAGCAATAGGTTTTCTGCTTTTGCCATTAGTAAATCTCGCATTTCTATTTTCCACTGGTACATATTATAGTGACAATTGATCACAGTTGAAAGACCAAATGAAGAGGCTACACTCGTCCTGAAATTTAATACTGTATTTATTGAAAAACTGTAGGTGATTTTACTAAGTTTGAAGTGGTGATAAATTGTCTGCTGCTGCCACTGGCAAATGTTTTCTTGAGCCAATAAAATAATCCAAATTTGATTATATCTCTGACTTTGAGTAATATAGTTTATATTGGTCGCCGTTGTGCAGTGATCAGTAATACAACCCAGGCAATTTAGAAGAAGAAGTTTTAGAACAAATCTATTGTCCCTAGAAAAAGGAGAGCGTGACCGAGACGTTATTTACAACGGAGCTGCTCTGCAATGTGACGTGCTAGATGTTTTAAATAACCAGAAACTGAACAACTCTAATAACCAAATAAAAGGCAGACTGTTATCTTGAGTTATGTTGAAGGATGGCGACTCATGCCCCTCCACTATTATGTCTAGACTACATGTCATCAATCCTACCCATAGCATTAAATCCTGGCCAGGATCTATGAACCCCTATTGGTATTGGATTTCAGGTCTGCTATGAAACCTTCAGTCAAAGCTTTAAAACATCATCTTTGTCTTAATCCACTGATCGATAGGTCTGACAGGTTGAAATAACACAATAAAGTAGATTTAGTGATCTAACAATGGGGGGGGCACGTCATACTTCAGAATAAAGGATGGTGCATTGTGAACTAAAAAAGGAGTAAAAAACTATCCCTGCTAAAAGGAAATGTCCCAAATTAGTCCAAAAATCATTTTAGAGTGTAATGCACAATGTTTACTAAGAGAACAATTAATAAAAGAAAGAAATAGAGCAACTAAATTTCTCAAAGCAATTGTTGAATTGTAGATTGTTGATCCTCCAGTGCAACAATGAGACACAGCTAAAATGGGTTTCTACAGTACATAACCATAATCCTGATTTTTTTTTCCCCCAATCATGTTTTTGCATTTGTCCCGAACAGTTGACTGTAAACACATTTCCAGAATAGGTGTTCCATCATGTCTGCAGCCAATTACATTACAAAGGCACTAATAAATAATTCTGCATATGGCTTATTTTATATAATTTACAGTTGTATTATTTTGTAGATTAATGTCAGCACACTTAAATTCAATTTGGAATTATTTATTGAAATTTATAGAAATCTACTGTATATATCATTTTCAAAGAAGGCGTGTGATGGGGTAGGGGCAATATTGAAGGAGCAGCTCTTTTTTTTTTTTTTTTTTTTTTATTCAGTGTTGGGTAAGACTATATTTTTGCCCTAAGGTCACACAGAGTGGCACTTGGGCTGATCAAAGAGAAAATTGGACCACCAATAGGGGCTTTTTGGACCACTCCACTGCCCATCTGGCGTGACATTCAAAAATGAAGCATGGAAGTGTTCCATTGGGGCACAGACATATCCCCCCAAAAAAGGCCAGTTTGGCAATCACTTTAAAAAGCAGTGGCTGCTGTGGTGTGTCCATTATGCCTACTACTTTACATGAAGTTGGTGCCTGTAAGAGTTAATCTCAGACTTCCAGCATGGTCCAGTGTGTCCAAGCAGTGCCAGACATGCAAAAACAAACATGATAAAACACACTGCAATGTGGACTATGTGAGGGATGGCTGAGTGGTGGAGGCAGAAATAAAAGGCTTTTCAACAGGTCGACAGGCCTTTCTCCCCCCCCCCCCCCCCCCCCCTTTTTTTTCTCACAGCAGAGGAATAATGTGCCATATTTACAGTTATCTCTTTATTGTCATTGTTACAAGAACAACGAAATTAAAAGTGCCATCAGTCGGTGACTAAAAATAAATAAATAAATAAAAATAATAACCATAATAATACTAAGCATTTACACGTAAAATAACAAATAAGTAACAAATAACATTCTCCCACACATCCTACATGTCGATTTTGTGATTTGTTTAACATTGCATTTAGTTTAGTTATTGCTGTGGGGTAGAAACTGTCTCTGAGTCGGTTCGTTTTTGTTCTTAATGCTTTGTATCTTCTACCTGAAGGCAACAGTGCAAACAAAGAGTGACCGGGGTGAGAAGTGTCTTTTGTGATATTTTGTGCTTTTTTAACACAGTGGTCGCTATGCAAGTCCTCCAGTGAGGGAAGAGGGCAGCCGATGATTTTTTGGGCTGTATTTACAACCCTTTGGAGAGCTTTTCTTTGACTGGCTGTTCATGCAGTGTTCCTCCAGATAAACTGCAACTCTTGCATATACAGTATAGTCAGTAGCTCCTCTCGCAAATGGACACAACTACTAAATACCAAAAAAGAACTCAATCAATCATTTAATAAGTTAACTGTGAAAATAAATGTAGATATATTAAGAGAATTAATCTGCTGGACAGACCTGGCACATGTAAACGTATAGTGAGGCTGTGCTGGGAATGCCTGGCAGAGACCACAGTCTGTGAGATCTTCAACTCCTACCTCCAGCAGCACTTCGACAGCGTTCCGAGGGAGGCTGAGAACACTGAGTCCGAATGGACCATGTTCCGCACCTCCATTATTGAGGCTGCTGCACAGAGCTGTGCCTGCAAGGTGGTTGGTGCTTGTCATAGTGGTAATGCCCGAACCAGATGGTGGACATCAGAGGTGAAGGGAACCATGAAGCTGAAGGAGTCCTATCGGGCTTGGTTAGCCTGTGGGATTCTGATGGCAGCTGACAGATACTGGCAGGCCAAGCTGAATGCAGTTTGAGTGGTGGCTGAAGCAAAAACTCAGGCCCCAGATAAGCAGAAGAAAATGGATGGACTGGTTGGATATTCTTCAATATATCCTTGAAATATCAGGCAAAACTCCCATCTTTCATACCACACTTGGCACTTTCTCTCAGGATCTTGACCATAAAAGGATTCCAAAAGGCTTGTCATTGCTTTGGCTGTTCCCTGAACTAGACAGAGGCTAAATGCAGTCCATAACTGTACTGTAAAAGGTAGCCTTTTTTCCATTGAACACACTTGCTGCTGCAAAAATTTGTTACATTAATTTTTAAAAATGCCTGCCAAATTTTGAAAAATTATGCTCCCATTTTGCACCTTCTCTGTATTTCAAGTTATACATTGAAAAATAAAAGAAATAAAAATTGTTGTTTCACTAATCTCCCTTTTTGATTTCTTTCTTTCTTTTGTTTTTTTCTTTATTGCTTCATATATATAAAAGTATTTGAAAAGTATATTTTTATTCGGATTCTTCTCTTCATTGACTGATCAAGTTTTCAATGACAATCTTAATTAAGGAATATTTTTAAAAAATCTAAAAGTTAATCACATCTGCAAACTCCCATAGCCATCTCTTGGTGCTGAATTATAAGCAACCTGGCATTATCTTGGATGGCACAATAACCTACTCAGTTGATTTGAACACGGCAGCATCCAACACTTTGCATTGTGCTTGGTGATGTAAGGCTTGGATGCAGCTGCTCAGCCATAGAAACCCATTCCATGAAGCTCTCTACACGCTGTTCTTGAGCTAATCTGAAGGCCACATGAAGTTTGGAGGTCTGCAGTGATTGACTGCAGAAAATTGCTGACCAGCATCCACTGACTCTGCTCTGTCATTTTACATGGCCTACCATGTTGTTGTTGCTTCCAATCACTTCCAGTTTGTTATAGTCTCGTTAACAGTTGACTGTGGAATATTTACTAGTGAGGAAATTTAACTACTGAACTTGTGAGTGAATACTTTTGGCAATATAGTGTAAGATGTGCATCTATATGGTGCACAGAAACCCCAAAGGAGACTGTTTTATCACCCTTCCTCTTCACCCATTATAATTCAGATTTCACAGGTCAGTCATACCACCTACAGTGATTTTCAGATGACTTTGCTATTGTTGGCTGCATCACTGATGGGCTGGAGGATGAACACAGAAGTATGGTGGACAGTTTTGCTTAGTGGTACGAGCTAAGCGATGCTCAGTTCTACAGCTGAACCCATTAACACCAGAGTGTAGGGCTATAGATGATGCATAAATTATATATTTTTGCCTATTTCATGTGTGCAGCAAGCACCAGCGACAGATGCACCAGTAGGATTGTCTGTGTTGTTGTTCCCTCTGATTAGGTTCAAAACAGTTTAATGTATGGAATGTGCACAATGATGTGAAATATTAACTCACATGTGCTAAAATAACAAACCTGTTAAGATAGGGAATAAGAAATATTTGTGGTAAAATGTAGGGAGTAAAAGTAAAAAGTAAATAGGCAGGTAAAGTACAGATACCTGAAAACTGTACTTACAGTAAGTACGAAGCATTTGTACTGCAGAGGTGAAAGCAGCAGACATTTAAATGTATGTTAATACATTTTAAAACTCTATACATGAACAACAACACTTCATAACACCATACTCTTATACCATCTGGTGTTTACCAGACAGGAGGATTACACCAATAATTTGCTCTGTCTGTTGTCACTGACTTCATCTGCTGATAGCATTAACATTATTATTAACAGTGTATCACTTTCTGCCTATTTGCACTATTATTCTCATGTGAGATACTGTACATATTGACCTTTATGTTATATTATAGTTTTTCTTTCTTTTTTTTAATAGTTGTTGTTTTTAATTTATTTGTGCTGTTTTTGCCATCTAATTCTAGTTTTATTGCACTGAGCATATAAAAGGCACACGAATCTGCCTCAGGACTAATAAAGTTCTTATCTTTCCTGAACCTGTACATGGTGTGCTCCCATTGGTCGTTAATTCTTTTTATAGTTTTTATGGATGCAATTTCTAGGTGCAGCCAAAGGGTGGAGGGTGGGTTGGTGGTCTGCTTTTTGCAGATGATGTGCTTCTTTTAGCTTCATCAAGCAATGACCTCCAGCTTTCATTAGGGAGAGTCGCACCAAGTGTGGAGCGGCTAGGAAGAGAATTAGCACCTCGAAGTCCGAGATCATGGTTGTCAGCTGGAAAAAGGGGGAGTGCTCACTGTGGGACAGGGAGGAGTTGCTGCCCCACATAGAGGAGTTCATGTATCTCAGGATCTTGTTCAGAAGAGAGGGATGGAAGGAGTGGGAGATTGACTGACAGATTGGTGCAGTGTCTCCAGTACTGTGGATCCTGTACTGGTGTACTGTGGTGAAGACAGCTGAGTTTACTGGCCGATCTACGTTCCCAGCCTCACGTATGACTGCAAGCTCTAGGAAGTGGCTGAAAGAATAAGATCACAGATACAAGCGGTGGAAATGAGTTTCCACTGAAGGGTGCCTGGGCTCTCCTTTAGACCTATGGTGACGAGTTCGGTCATTCGAAAGTAGAGCCACTCCTCCTCTTCTTTGAAAGAAGCCAGTTGAGGGGGTTCAGGCATCTGGCTAGGATGCTTCCTGGACACCTAGATGAGGTGCTTCAGGCATGTCCCACTGGGAGGAGCCTGCAAGGCAGACCTAGGACATGCTGGAGAGATTTTGTTCTGTCTGGCTTGGGAACATCTCGGTGTCTGCAAGAGAAGAGCTGGAGGACGTGGCTGGGAAGAGAGAGGTCTGGGCATCTCTGCTTAAAATGCTGCCCCAGCAACATGGATGGATGGATGGATATTGTACCTTACAAATATATAGAAAGGTTGCTTTCATCCTATTTGCTTTTAGTGTTCCTCAAAACCTCCTTGAAGCTCCTAAATTTCCAGCCGCAATGTTGTCACCTTAATATGAAATAATCCGACAAACAGTATTTTTAAAAATGTCACACATGGCAAAGCATTTTACCAGTGATTGAAAACAAAAGAGGAGCAAGTCTGCTGTTAACAGTAACAAGCTCTCTCTCCTCTGTGTCAGCTTGATCGATTCAACATTCTATACATTCCAGGTTACATTACCTTGACACATAATCTGACATAGATGTGCTGCCCAGGAAGATATATTGAGGCTGGAACCCAAATGTTTCTTTGTATAAATTACACTTCATGACAAGCCACCACTGCTGATAAAGGCCCATTTAAATGTATAGAGGGACATCACAAGAAAAAAAAAAAAAAATTGTCACCAGGAGGTTACAAAACGTGCTATCAGGAGGGTTCCCCTGGGGCCAGTAAGAAGCTGAACCACAGTGTTCACCCCGTGAAACCTATTGTTAGTCTAATGAACAGACAGAACTTGATTAAAACATTTCAAACATCATTTGGCCACAATGCCATGTCGAGAGGCTCCCCCACAGAGTACACTTAACACCCCGATGATCTGAGGCGGGAGGCCTCTTACCCTCGCTCAAAGGTGAGCCCACAAATCACTGTAATGCATTCAGCAGGGGTCTCTCTCGTCTTTTCTGGCTCCCTTCTCCTTCTCTTTGCCACTTGCAACGCTTGTCGTTAAAAATTCATTAGACACTGTTTGTATCGCCTCCTCAAGGATGTCACCCTTGATGTCCAACTGTGTAGGAAAAGGCAGTTTCCGCAGGCCGGAGGGGATTGATGGAGCTCCTAGTGTGTGCTGAGGTACACTCCATGGCTTTGATGTATGCATCAGATCACCATGTTAGAGACATGTTCGGAGTTTGAATGAGACACACAAGAGGTTTAGAGCATGACCACAGACTGTGACCCCTGTGAGTTTAACTGCTGTTAGAGCTCTTATACCCAAAGTGTACTTGTGGAGTGTTTGAATAGCTGTCGTTTTTGAACTACTTACTCCCGGCTGTTGTGGCATGCAGTATCGTATGTATTGTTCACCTGCAGGTAAGTATTGACAGTTCTAAATTAAAAAAAAAAAATAACGGCAAATGTGAAATGTTTCGGAATTAACGCAGCAATGGGGAAAGTAAGTCAAGGAGTTGTGGGGATAAGAGCAGCAGAAAGTGGAACAGATGGGTTAGCAGAATGAATGACAGTGAGACTGACAGACTATTTTAAGAATAACCCTAAAGCATCTTTTTCTTTTGCTCAAAAACAAATCTCATCTGCTTCCTCACAAACTTGCACTTTGAATAAATGACCTTTTAGTTAATTGATGAGAATTGCAATGAGCTTTCATGCACAACCATGCGCTATATTAACATATATATTAACTTTCAGATAATGGGGTTATAGATTATAACCTATTGGCCATTTGTGTTTTGACACAAATAATTTGATCATAATAGATGCTTCAAATGCATTGGTGCAAATTATGAATATAGTATTGCTATAGTGCCGTTTAACAGATGCTTGAAACGATCATCAGTACAACTTTGCCTCAGCAACGACTTTATTGGCAATAATCTCGTACACTTTTCTTTGTGTTGTTGAAATTGTCCTGTCAGTTTCAGAGCTAAAAAAGGTACTTTCAGACCTACTCTTTGTATTGTTGGAAGTCAGATCACTGATTATTAAACACTTACCATGCATCTAAATATTAATGCTGGTACTTTACTGTGGGCCAATTTTTAAATGCAGTTTCGTGGTTCTCGAATTTCATCTTACTGCAAACTTTTTGTTCTAGTTTCAACTTTTCTTCCATCTGCCAAGCTGTCATTTGACAGATGTCAAAAATTGTCAGTCTTGAAATAAAATTTCTATGGTATATATTTTATTTTGAGAAGCTGAATTTACTTGCTTTAGAGTTTCCTTCCCTCCTGTTTCTGCTTTCTTTTATTGCTACCCCCTAGCATATAATTTATTCAAGGCTCAGCATTTAGCAAGCCTAATCCTCTCTGCTGATGCTTTTAGGACCACATACTGTACAGTAATTGTATAAAAGAGCAAAAGTGGGGTTTCAGGCACTCTGATAATCACCTACTCTTTGCCAAGAGCACAAAAAAGTAGTGTGGAAAATGGAGGGGGAGAAAAAAGAAGTAGAGAAGCCAAAAAACCTTGACACGGGAGAATCAGCTGTCTATTGGACCGGTGAGTCGGGTCAGGCTGATAGGAGCTTGGCCAGCACGGTCGGTGCACTCAGACTCAGTCCTGTCCTGCAGCTCCATTGCAGGTCCCCTGCCATAATGGAATCTGACAGGATGTAAATGAGTTTTTAAAAGAGCTGGTGAAAGCTGGTCATTTTTCTCATTTAGTGGTCCAGTGTGCTGGCTAGGTCCCCAGCTGTCACCCTGCATCCCTGCCTTTGCATGGATATGGAGGCGCACTTAGCCTACAGTAGCAAACCTTGATCACTAATACCATAGATGGCGTTAAGAGGATGCTTTTCATATTCTTCATGTCTTTTTCTGCACTCATTTCTTGTCTTTCTTTTTTACTCCTGAGTAGAAAGTTTCAAAGCACGGTTTCCAACTCTTTTTGGATGGTGTATCTTACACCAGTGGTTCTCAAACTTTTTCCATCATGCTCCACTTAGCCAAATGAAATCTTTTCACGCCCCACAGGAAGCGAAGTCTGGGTGAGGGGGGCATTAATATCAAAGCGTCATCACAAAAGACGGTGACGCTAAGCTAATGTACCTGCTAACGTGTGCTAAGTTCCTTTTTCTGCCATGTGAATGAATCCGATGTTCAACATTTGTTGTGCATGACTTATCTCCCGGGCCGTTCGCGCCCCTCAGGCCCTGGGGTGGTCGTTTGTGAAAATAGAAGCTCACTGTAAAACCATTTATCCATTCCTTTAGATAAATGTTACAAGTGGTCCATTCCATTTAACTAACCACATTATTTGTTTATTTATTGCTTTATGCTAGTCACACTCAGGAAAACTGTGATTGGAAACTGTAGCACAACCAAAATTATTCCAAACGTGTGCAATGAACTTGCAGTCTTGTTGCCTTCGAAACCGATGCTTCAAAGATGGGGACCAGGTCTGCAACCACTCACAGGCAATGTCTACTCAAAGTGTGTCAAGAAGGTCACAAAATGGCAATAAGATGGAGTCAGTCCATCAGTCTGTGATTGAATGGGGTAAAGTTGGGAATTTCATGCAATCTGTTTATGATAATATAGCGATTAACTGTGATAAATTGTCAAAAATTGCAAATCTGTGGCAATTCCTTTGCCATCGACATACACAAAAATTCACATTAAATACTTACAATCGGAGGCCTGCCGGAACCTCATAGATTTGAAACAGAAATTCAGATATTCCACCACAAACAGTGATTTAGTTGCTCCAGGACAGCAATTGAACTGTAAACTGACACAGGCCCTCAGCAACCTTGCTTTCATATAGTAATATAGTCAGAATACAACTAGTTGACAACCAGCTGGTTCAAGTCCCCTATTGCAAAGAGACATGAGGCAGATGAGTTATGCTCATTGAGCAGACTGACTCAGCCTGATTGCAATGTGTTGGCAATCTGTCTGCATTTATAAGTTAGATGGGAATTTTTTTGCAAACCTTCACTAAACTGTCTGAGAGTGATTCCAGTCATCCGAGTCGGACTGTAATTATTTGGAAACAGGCTTCCTCCCACCAGGCGACCTGTGCAATTGCTTTGTGATTGACAGAGGTTGCCCAGAGGTTTGGGGAATTGCATGCGCAACAGAAAATTGGAATTGGAAAAGATTCAATGCAATCGGCGGGCAACCACCAATTTTTCCTAGTTGCATGGAGGTTGCGCTCCTATTTTTACTCCAGTGTGACTGAGCCATTAGCCTAAATATTTCAACTTTTATTTCATCACTAGTTTACTACTGCTTATGCATTAGCTTACTTTGACCTATATTTCAACCATCTATTCATAAATTATTGCTGATTTTAGCTGTTAATATTTAGCTAACTCTTTAAAATTGTTAAGGTATCAAAACTGTGTATTTATTATTTTAGTCTAAATATTCATTTTTGCAAAATAAAAGGGCTGTTTATTCCTTATTTTAAACTGCTAGCATTAATTCAATATAATTAGTTTTTGATAATTTTACTATTTGTCTTTAGCTATTTGAAATTCTTGATAACTTTAAGGTAATTATAATGTCTGCTTATTAGTAATTGCCCCTAAACCTAATAACTGGTTGTGCCACTTTTGGCACAACCAAGAACTGCAATACAGCATTTGCAATAACTGGCAATGAGTTTTTTGCTTCACTGCGCAGGAATTTTGTTCCATTCTTCTTTGCAGAATTGTTTAAATTCTGCCATATTGGAGGGATTTTGAACATCAGCAGTTTGTTTAAGGTCATGCCAAAGCATCTCAATCAGATTTAAGTCCAAATTTTGACTAGGCCACTCCAAAACCTTAATTTTGTTTTCTTGAGCCATTCAGACGTGGACTTGTTGGTGTGTTTCAGATCATTGTCCTGCTGCTTAACTCAAGTGCGCTTCAGGGCACAAACTGATAGCAAGACATTGTCCTTCAGGAATTTCTGGTAAACAGTAAAATTCACGGTTCCATCAATAACAGCAAGTTTTCCAGGTCCAGAAGTAGCAAAGTATCCCCAGACCATCACACTACCACCACTATGTTTGACTGTTGGTATGATATTCTTTTTATGAACTGCTGTATTAGTTAGTTTTATTAGTTTTATGCAGATGTAACGGAACTCAAACCTTCCAAACTTTTGTCTCGTGAGTCCACAGAACATTTTCCCAAAAGTCTTGGGGATCATCAACATGTTTTTTGGCAAATGTGAGATGAGTCTTTGTGTTTTGTTTGGTCAGCAGTGGTTTTTCACCTTGGAGCTCTCTCATGGATGCCATTTTTGCCCAGTCTTTATATTGTTGAATCATGAACTCTGACCTTAACTGAGGCAAGTGAGGCCTGCAGTTCTTTAGATGTTGTTGGGCTCTTGGAGTAATTTTAGTAGACCGACCACTCCTGGGAATATTCACCACTGTTCCAAGTTTTCTCCATTTGTGGATAATGGCTCTCACTGTGGATTGCTGGAGTACCAAGGCATTAGAAATGACTCTGTAAGCCTTTCCAGACTAATAGATATCACTGACTTTGTTTCTGATCTACTTTTGAGTTTCTTTAGATTAGGGCATGAGTGTTGTATTTTAGATCTTTTAGCCTGCTTCACTTAGTGAAGGTTAGTGAAATCAGGGCCAGTTAGGTTTGGATAGCTTTTTCCCTTATTTAATGAAGTCGTCATTCAAAAACTCCACTTTGTATTCGCATTTGGGATATCTTTGTCTAATATTGAAATGTGTTCGATAAGCTAAAACATGTACATGTGACAAATATGCAAAAAATAAGAAATCAGTAAGGGAACAAATCATTTTCACTGTATTTTCACCTCTTATTAAGCCTAATTAATTTCTAGTAATTTCTGCTGTCTTCATTTAGCTAGTTCAAGACTACAATACTACCACACTGCATTACTTTAACATTATAGCATTTCATCTATTGCTTAGATCTTTCACCCCCATCAACTGCAGAAGCATCCCCTCAGGACTGAGTACCCTTGTTTGGGAGGCACGGGCACAGCAGACTTTGTTGTGAGGCTTCAAAGATTTTCTCACATCCTATTTAGTCAAAAATAAACATTGCTTCTAAGATGATTACAGGTGTCTGCATTTTAATGAGGGATTATATTACCAAATAACCTCAATATTACACATTATAAGGACGTATTATGTTTATGCAATTAACTGTGTGACAACAAAATGATCAAAAAGCAACTCCTGTAAGGGCTTCACAGTAATACATAGTGCAGTCACCTTACACAGATGCTCTCAGGGCTGCTCAGCAGCACCACTGCAGCATTAATGAGCAGCGATAATGACTAAAGGCAGTTAGTTAGAGTTAAATGGAGCTTGAACACCCAGCTGACAATGAACCATCTACCACAGAGAGGTTGATCAGGGGGCGTAACAGCAGAGCTCAGACCCGAAGCACTGGAGCTTAACCTCAGACTATACGTGTCAAACTCCACACAGGGGCAAGGCAGTCAATGCAGCAAAAGGTGAGGGGAGCACAACTTCTAGATATATACACTAATTAAAGTTCTGACGCTAAATGTGTCAGGCTTGGTTCTTCTTAGTAAGTGAGCTGATTTTAGTATCAGTTTCATGTTTCATGCAAGCCTTTAGAATAAAGGGTCTCAATTATTTGCTGCATTGACTTGACAGGACACGATTGATGTGATTGCACCACATACATCAGCTTAACATTAATGCTGTGCATCTTCTTTTTACCTAGACTTTACCAGCTAGCCAGTAGCATTGCCTTTCTCCTCTTTGGTGCAAAGCAGATGGCAGACAGTGTGTTTATCTGAGCTTTTTCACTGACAACAGCTGCTTGCTGTGGGAGGAAATGAGCTGATAAAAGTGAAGAGAGTGGATTAAAAGAATAAAGGTACTATAGTTAGGTCCATAAGAGTTTGAACAAAGACACTATTTTTTATAATTTTGCCTCTGTACATCACTAGAGTGGATTTTACATTCTTTACAGCTATTTTTATATGTACTCCCCCATTTTCATAGGTTCACAAGTAGGGGGACAAAATAAAACAATCTTCAGGGTTCATTATAATACTTGAACGAGAACCCTTTGCAGTCAATGACTGAATTCTGGGTTTCCTTCTTTGAGATGGTCTCCCATGTCTTTACTTCAGTTCACCTTCAGTTCCTCTGCTTTCAGTTTTATCTTCAGTCCGATCAGTTTTGCAACATTTGGCTTTATTTGTGCCTGGACACTTTAGAGTGTGCAGTATATTGTAGCCTGGTGCACTTCAGAATTCAACCTGGCACTTCTATCAGCATTCACATCATCAATAAACACTCATGGCCTGTTTCCGTTGCCTGCCATACATGCCCTTTCTGCATGGGCATGTATGGCTCCAATAGGTTTGACAGATGATGTGGTATGCTTCGGATCATGAACTGTTACTTTCCTTCGCCACGCTTTTCTATTCTTTTCATTCTGTTACAAATTAATGTTGGTTTCAGCTTTTCTATAACTGTGCAGGCCCTTTCAGATGTTTTCTGGCCACTTTAATTGTCTTCAGTGGTCCTCCAGGCATTTTGGTGTCATTGAGCTGATCAGTGCATTTGTTCTTTTTAAGAATGTACCAGATTGTTGATGTGGCCCCTCCTAAAAGTTCTGTTCTTTCTGTCTTATAGGTTTATATTGGCTTTTTAGCCTAATGACAACTTCCATCACTTGCATTAACATCTCTTTGGACCTTTGAGAGAACTGAAAATTCCAGTGAACAGTTACCAAATGTAACTTCAACACTTGGACTCAACTTCAGATCTTTTATTCGCTTGCCATGAAATAACAAGGGAACAGGCCTCACCTGGCCATGAAACAGCTTGAAAGTCCATTGTCTGTTTGCTGTTGAGCCTCTGAAAATGGGGCTGTATGTATAAAAATTGAGTTAATTCCTAAATGTTAATTAAACCGCTCTGTTAAACAACTTGAAACTTTTTGAAAGCTCAAAGTCTGTACTTCAATCAGATCTTGATTGCTGGATTTAAAATGCACTGTGGTGATATGTAGTTTCAAAAGAATGATGAATTAAATACCTAAAAAAGGTTAAAGGACTACAGGGAAATGAAAGTAGAAAACAGAATTTGATCACAGTTCTCTGTAGAATCGACACTGTTACATGACATTTGTTAAGAAAAAAAAATCTATCAGCTCTACAGTATTAACTCTAAACATGTTCATGTTATTGTGCTGCTAATTAACATTTTTTTTCTCAATTACAAAGGTAATAAAAAAGGTAAAAAAAAAAAAACAGCTATTAAAGGAAAGGAAATTACAGATTAATTATCTTATAACCACATGGCTCTGGTTTAATCATTTTCTTTATGTAGCAAATACGTCACCTACAGAGGTAATGTTACGTCTCTTGTTGCTCTAACCTTGACAGATTATTGGCCAAGCTGAGAAATCCCAAACCGTTTTATGGGTTGAATATATTGGCAGGGGAAAGCATCCTTGTGAGGTAAGCAGCTGTGTTGGCCATATTGTGTATTGATCTGCCTTGTGCTGCGAGAGCTGCACTTAATTAGATTTATATTGTAAACAAAGACTCACAGTATGAAATTTGAATTAGCAGGTAAATGTTATCCATCAAAGCAAATAATAATATTTTGTGCTGTGTGATGCAGTATTGGTATTTTGAAGATTTATCTGGGCTGTAAAAGGAGGGAGAATCTTTTACCTTGAGGGTTTACTGCAGGCTGTAGAGCAGCATGTAGCCTGCGTACTCTTTCCCTCTTCTCTGCAGGCGTTGCTTACCGAAGACACTACTGCTTGACATAAACGGACAAAAAAAACAGGAACATGCAGGAATTCAAATGGAGTGGCATGTGTTCCCATATTTGACTAGAAAAAAGCAAGTGCAGATACTTACATGTACCTAAGGCACTGATACACTCACTTTAAAACATTTGCCCCAATCCGACTCACCAATTGTGTCTTTATACTCCGATGAGCTCCTTTGTGACTGTACCTGCTTATAGTTGTTGCTCCAGGAAACCCCACATTGTCCTTCCCTAATCAAATTAAACCATGTAAAGGCATGACTCCAAATGCTGTCAAAAAAAAAAACAAGCAACAACAAATTAACAAAAAAAAAAAAAAACCCTCAAGGATATGGAGCACATTATTGGTATTCAATCTTATGTAATTACACACCCCTCCCCCACCAGCTGAGAAATAAATTAAACAAAACAGCCCCTTTGAGGTCTTGTTTCCGGCTCCCAGTATTCCTCTCTGCAATGACTCACACAGTGTGGTGCACAGGATGATCCAGTCAGATCACTGCCTTAGCTCTCAGAGTAAAAGTCAAGTATGGGGGTGCAGAATGGTTCGAAGTAGGATTTAATGAGAGAAGCTGGAGTTACGACCTTTCCTTCTCTGTGTTTATCTTGGAATCAAAAGACTTTGTTTCCTGCATGAAGTCTGAAAGGATTCCAATGGATTTACGCTTCTTGTTTGAGGAGATTCGCGCACATTCCCAATGGTGTACTGGAGGGTGCAACGGATTCTTGGACCAAATACTTTCATATACCAGGAAGTTTCTTATAGTCCCTGTATTTATACTTAGATCTCAAGAGCCATTGATGTACATCTGCTCCAGCATCACTGCAGAAGTGACATGTTGTGCACAGTATAGCTTAGCTCTCAGTGTTTGCAATCTTTGCCAGGTCACGTAGAGGTAATGAGGAACTTAAAAGTAGCTTGACAACAGTGTGGCGAACTGTGTGCCTGTGGAACCCGCTGTACTGCTGCAACTGTTAACCACCATTCAGATTCTGCAATGAACTTTCATGTTCATTGGTTTCCTTTTTTAAAATTGCATTATTTTATAATAAGATAACTATCTTTTACATCTTTAAAATAAAATATTGTTTCCATCTATTTATCTGTTAGCTACTAAGTTAAACTTTGGGAATCTAACACGCCATTATTACTCATTGTCAAGTAAGAACCATGTATCTCCACAGTTGATGCTTTTCAGATATGCAAAACAAATATTTGAACGTTAAAAGCCCCACTTGATCAGCTAGAAAGCATTGGAGGGAGAGCACATGGTTGTCACAGGACAGTGAAAGTTACTGATTTATCTTTCAATCTCCACACACAGAAAGTGTTTCGACCTTTAAATGCTGTACAGTGTATGTGGCAAATACTACAGTTTTAGCACAGGGGACTATAAAAGTGTACATATAAATATAAAGGCGCATCTTAAAAATGCATCACATTGCAGTGAAAATTGCTACTTCTAATCAAAACTTAAACTCACAATGAGCTCTGCTCAACCATAGATCCTAATAATTGTGTCAATATTTCTGTGTCAGTAGCTTTTGAACCATAATCATCTTTGCACAAACACATTTTGTGGAAGTACATTAAATGCTCCTTTAAATATTGCCTCTAATTGACATTTTCTGTCTTTCTGATAACCTATTTTATCAGTCACTTTAGAAGGTCTTTATATAGCTGGGGAAAAAACTGCTAACAGATAGTGTTAATAGTGTTAATAGTGTTAATATTAACTTGTTTTAATTTCTCACCTTTTTCTCCAGGTTCCCAAAGCCACTTGATGCTGGTGATATGACTTACCTTGAAGATATTTGTATTTGATGTACATAATATATACTGTTTTAGTGCAGGTGTCTGACTTTGACCCAGTGTGTGTTGGGATCACTTCTGGATAGGTGGTCAAATGCTTTAATGATCTATGCTTGAGTAGTGATAGCTGGTTGAAAACACTTAAGCATCAGTGGCTGAACCATCAGAAGATGTTTATGATAGTGTTTGGGGAAGTGTGGTCTCACGATAGTGATATAATGTATTTAAACATGCACTGCCAGTTGACTGAGATGCCAATTTATATTTGTCTTTGAAAAATTTAATTTTCTTAAGTTTTCCTTAAACATTTCATTGGTTCTTGAAATTTGCACTGTTTTCAACATTTTGGCAGAGCTGAATATTAAAAATATTCAACTCTGATTGATAGTTTTGCAGTGCAGTGGGCATCTGATCAGCAGAACTGCCTGTAAGTTGAAGTTACTCCTTATGCTGGGTTTGGGCTACACAGTATCAGCAAGATTGCAGCCTAATCCAGACATTGTAGGGCCTAGGGTATAGGGCACAGGCTAATGTGTATCACGGTCAATTATTTTACATTCCATAGCATGTCATAATGAACAAAAGCCAGTGTTGAAATTGGGAGATCTCACAACGTCCTGACAGAAAAACTAGAACACCAGAATTTTGGGAATTTACCAACATGAGAACAAAATATACCACCAGCCTGTGATTTCTTTTGTGTGTGTGTGTCTCTCTGAGCTGTGTACAAATGTAGATACAGCAAAGTGAAGAAGGGATGTTGTCACCAGTATGGCTAGATGGAACTGTGAACTGGAGTAAAACAAGACAGTTTGTGCCTCCTTCCTGATGACATCCCACATGTCTCATAATATGGCAGGCATGATTAATCTGAGAGCAATATGTAGAATGTATCACAATCAGAAAAAGGCAACACTGCGACTCTATAATCACCTTCTCATGTGACTGACTTCTCTTTGTTTATCTGATGTGAGTTTTTGGATGCCAGTGCTCAAACTACATATGATCATGAAGCCCTGCTCTCAATACAAGCTGCCATGGATGTATGTGCTTATGACACCAGTGGTGAGTGTTTCTTCTACCTGCACATCTTACCGCCAACTCCTATTTTGCTACTTTCTTGCTGCCCCGGGGAAGGAGAGCTGGTGTGAGAGTCAAAATGTACTTACGCCTTCATATCCAAAATCAAGTTCATGTAGTGCCTGTTTATCCAGGCCCATCATCAGCATCACGGGACCACCATACGTGACAGCGAAGTGTGCGTACTTCTAGGAGGAGAGGTGTTCGATATCATTATCTTCAACCTCTGCAATATACATCCCAGTTCTCTGGTGACTTTTTTTTTTCCTAATGATGAAAGTGGCTCTGGGTATTGCGAGCCATTCTCAAGTAATCCTTTCATTTCATTTCAAATGATTTTTTCACTTCTCAAAAGCTCGACTTCTTATTTTTAGTAGAAACCTGGCTGCAACCTGGTGACTTGAGTTTATTCTCAGATCTATCCCCCACAGACTGTAGCTTTTTATATCTACCACGGGCTACCGGGCGAGGTTGAGGAGTTGAGGTCATTTTTTTAAAAAAAGGATTTCAATGGTCATCCATCTCTACTGTGTGCCATATTAGTTTTGATTCACTTATTTTTAACACTGAATCTCTATCATGGAATTTTCAGCTCTTCTGTCCTCATTAACAGTAAGGTATGACCAGATTTTGATTTTGGAGGAATTTAATATCCATGTACGCTGCCCTAACAAGCCTATGGTCGCTTGTCCACTCTCAATCTGTGTTCTCCAGAACTGCCGAATGTTTCTGCCCTTCCACAGCTACTCATTTTGCATTTGCCTACTCTAACTCTGTGCCATCTGCTGCTTACACTCTGGGTGCTGAAGAGCTCACTGCTTCCTTTAATGCATCCTTTACATATGCTTACACATGCTTTGGACTTGGCTGCACTGCTCAGAATGAGACACTGTAGATTTAAAACTCAGCCCTGGGTGAATGAGTCTGTTAGGACTGTCAGGAAAGAATGCAGGAAAGCTGAGCGCAGATGGAGGAAGGATAAGCTCCAGGTATCATTAGAGATTTTTTAAATCTTGCTTGCTTAGATTTCTTGAAATGGTTGAATCTGCAAAGGCAGCATATTTTTCAGACTTAATTTCAAAAGGTTTTTGTTTGATGCGATAAGTTTAATTCTAAGTGCTAATCCTAGAAAAAGTTCTGAAGCATTAAAAAAACCTTTTGGTCAAGGGTTTGGCTCTTAACTGGTTTCAATCTTATATTAAACTCAGGACTTTCTCAGTTAACACTGGAAAATCGCTGCATCAGCAGTGTAGACATCTGGGTTTATCTTGGGGCCTGTTCTTTATTTCCTCGTACACGCTCATTCATCAACATAACATCTCTTTTCATTGCCATGCAGGTGATTTACAACTGTGTTTACCTTTGACTCTTGAAAATCACCATTACATATGAAGGCTCAATGAGTGCATCTTGGATGTAAAAAAAAAACCTGTCTGTCTCACAGTTTCCTACAGTTAAAGGAGTCCAAAACAGAGGCCATATTGTTTGGCCCTGCGCTATTAACTGAGAGGTAACAGAGACTACAACCTTTCCAGCTCAGAACAATCTCCACACTAAAAACCTTTTTTTTAAAAAAAAAAACCTTCTGATCTGGAAAGGGTTACAGATGCCTTTGTTAGATCTAGAATGCACTGTATGCTGGAGTTAGTCAATCATCTCTTGCTTATTGATAATTAGTTCAAAATGCTGCAGCCAGATTACTGACTGGGACAAAAAAGAGAGATTACATTACTCTAGTGTTAGCAGCCTTGCACTGGCTCCCTATACATTACAGAATCCAGTATAAAGTGGCCCCTGTTTGTGCTTAACGCTTTAAATACGTGAAAGATCCCCAGCTTGAGATCAGGAGAAGGCACAAATCCCTGGGAGGGTTGCAGCAGGAGGGGGAATCGGGGGCTTATCCCTTATAGCCGAGAGGTTTGCTGGATGAGGATTTCGGACAAAATAGTGCGCTGTTTATTCTCAGTTTATGCATCAGAAACTGTTCCATAAACTACATTTTTCTGGCACATTTTTGAGAGATATTTGCAGGCAGTGAAGTTAAGATAAATACTGGAAATATTGGAAAGTTCGGCTGTTCATTGCTTGGCTGTTTGTTGTGCACAGGCGCAATTCTGGGTCTGCGTCTTTCGTGTGCTGTGCCACATTTCTTCTTCACTGAATTTGCTAGCACACAGGTAAGTATTCTGATACCTCCCGCCAGTTAAAAACAGTGGATTTCAGGTTTGCAAACAAAAATGATGAGTGCAGGAAAATTAGATGCAAGCACAAGTGGTCGCTTGAGCATGTGGAACAACATTCAGGTGTGAAGAGACGTGCTAAGTTGTCCACTTGTGACTGGCTCATCTGAAACAGTACTTTTGATTAAGGTGGCTTTGATTCCCTTTGCTGTTGATATTTTCCACCAAATTTCTTATGAATTCACTCCAAAAACAACCTGACTATAAATCCTCTGAATCACCTGGGAAGGAAAAGGAAACTTTAATTTTTAGTACCTTCTTTGGCGCCAGAACACATACATTCATTAGAAAAGACCAGAGTAAGATCAATTAAAGTTCTCCTTGATGACCTTGAACACCAAGACCATCTAAATTTGCCGGGGACGTTTCTTGTCATATATTTATTCTTAAAATATTTCATGATATAAAATGTATGTAAATGACTAAAACTTCTGCAGTGCTTCCTCTGCTTTTGCTTTCTATCTCTCCTCACTGTATTCATCGCCAGCGGAGAGAAGCTGGATCTGTGCAAAAAAAAAAGAAAGAAAACAGCAAAAGAAACAATAATAATTAAAAAAACCACAGGCACAAAAATAAATTAAGAGATCAGAACGCATAGAGAGGAAATGAGTCAGTATTCCACACCGTGTACAATACAATATCATAGCAAATTAGCAGATTTCAATGGCTTCCACTGACTACCATAGATTTACAATGTTCGGTTGGCTGCACATCAGTCCTTAATAAATTGTGTCACTTTCCTTTTTTTTCATTAATGGTTCTGATAGACAGTGACTTGTAAGATGACCATGAAAAGAAAGCGGCTACTGAGGTGTGAACGGAAAACCTGGGACTACGAGCCAGCAGTGATGAGAACAACAGCATTTGTTCACATCCTACTAAACTGCCATTGTGATCACATTTTAAGTCCAATAAGCTTCTCTACAAAGGTACAACATATAAAACTGTTAAATATATAACTTTTTAGGGCCTTTCAAAATACATTTAATGACATTTCTTTACTCCTTCTTTTCAGACTTAACAGCATTTAATACTCTCTGTAGATATTTATCATTTCTCTGATATGATTTGCTCTCTGCATCCATGATCAACACAACAATTCTTCCTGTCCCAACTTTAGCTACTGAAAAATGCAAATCGGATTTTTTTTCTTTTTTTTCTTTTTTTGATACACAGTTATACGTATGTAGTACCTATATGTCCAGTTCCAAAATACAGTGGTGAGCTTAGTCTGAGAAAAAAAATGTCTGCAAAGTTTTAAAAGTACTCCTTTGATTGTGTTCGGCACATATGCCACCGGCTGCAAGTGTTTGTTTTGCGTCGGTCTGCTTGTGCACCGAGTCTCTGTGGGGGCAGTCGTTGGTCGGTGGTGACACACAAAGCATGTTAACGAAGTTTCTGTGTGTCTTTGCCAGATGGTCCTCTCTGTCATAATGATCATATTTGTTGTTTTGCTCTTTGGTCTATAAAAATATGGGAGGTTTACTCCAGCAGAAGGCCTATTCACAGCAGAGTGCGCTCAGTTTGTTTTTACGGCCTTGCAAGATGGTCCGAGAAGCATCACGGAGTGTTCGGTAATGATCCTGTCTATGCTCTGGAACTCCGGCACTAGAGTCTAGGAGAGAGATGTGGGAAATCCCATATTAAAAGCAGTTAGCAGCTCCAAACAGTGGACTTCCAATGAGGCAAAAAACCATTCATGGGATTTTTAAGGTGTCCAAACCTCCGTGGCATGAGCATGTGCTGCTAAATGCACAGAGCAGGCAGATACAGTGGAGAGGAGGTGGACGCAACGTGTTGACCCAACGACAGATAGCAGGAGGGAGCAGTCAGAAACCCGCAGTGGCCAGTCACAGGAAACAGGAAGTGTTTTATAGCATGTTTGTCCAGTGTTGTGGGGAGAGCTGACTCCCTCAAACAGTCACTCCCTGGTTTTCCCGTCTCTGGCTGTGTTACGAGACCTGTGAATCAACAAGAACAAAGCAAACATGAGAGAACTGTTTTAGCGCTGAGTCACAGTCACGCTCAGCTCCACAGAGAAATTTCTGAGGATGTACTGTATCAAAAACATTTTGACTCAACTTAATTGCACTTCCATGGCCACTAGAAAGAAAGTGCACTTTGTGTATTTCAAATACTCTGTGTAATAATGTTACACTGTAAATGTTTAACAATTTACATTTATTTGTGACACTGACTTTTGATTTGCAGTAGAAATGCTCTTTTTCATTCTAATAAGTATTATCATCTCCTTTTAGAGTTAGAAAATCAGTTTACGTGCTTGCCAAGAGTTGCATGAGAAGACTGATACCACTCATGTATATACAGAACTGTGCATAAGTCTTGAGCCACCCCTTATTTCTTTATAATTTGGGAAATAGGTGCAGGGATTTATTGAACCGTACAAACATACATGGAAACGCAGTATATAAGGCAAAAACAGAGTTTGTACAATTGTAATGAGCTTGAAAGTCAGTATTTGGTGTGACCACCTTTATTGTTCAACACAGCCTGAACTCTCTGAGGCAGCTTTCTCCTCATTTCTTTCAGTAGTCTTCAAGAAAACTTCTCCAGGCTTCTTGAAGGACATTCAAAGCTTTTCTTTGGATGTTGGCTTCTTTTTTGATCCCACACTGCTTCAACACTGCTCTGAGAAGGACAATCCATGAGTGATGGTATTCCATTCATTTTTCTTTTTTTTCTACCCAGGCATGCTTTTACTGCACTGGCAGTGTGTTTGGTAACACTGTCATGGTGAAAATGAAGCCAGTCAGGTGCTTTCCAGGTATTGCATAGTGGATCAATATCCGAGGATACTTTTCTGCATTCATAACTCCATAAATCTTGACAAAAGCCCCTACAGATGGCTGTAGATACTCACTGTTATACCTCTCTCCTAACCGTCTCCATACATATTGTTGACAATTTGAACCAAAAAGTTCACATTTGTATCTTGTGGGCTAACCAAATGAATGGGAATAAATTATGTGTTTTTGTGATAAGTTGCTACTAAGTGCCTAAAGATACAATTTGAAATGAGTTGTTTGCTAAGTTGTTTTTTTATGTGTAGACACAACACTGGTTCATCGCTTGTGTTAGGAGCCTTTTTGTGCATGAGTGATTCATAGGTCAGTGCTAAGTGGCCTAACAAAAAACACTGCTCTAAAATTGGTCAGGTAAAATGAGTGAAAAAACAGTCACACTAAATGAAAAGCTGTTACTATGCTGATGGTCAATTTAGCTTATCAAAAAGAATTAAGCAAAATGAAAAAGCTTACCTGGTTCCATCCAAAGATTAAAAATCACATATGGACATCTCAAAAGCTCCTTAATTAATAAATATATAAAAATTACATTCCACCATTTTGGAGTTCTGACATTATACACGGCTGGTGTTTGTGATCTTTACAGATGTTAACAGGGATATTTTCAGACCGTTGACATAGGGTTTATTTTTTTGTGTGTGCGCATTTATATTTTTTCTTGCTAAGCTAAGCTAGCCTAATATTCAGTCCAGTCAAAAAACAAAGTGCAGACTTTAACTGTTTCTCTTCTTCTCAGCCATAACATAAAAAAAGTAAAGCTTAGCGGAGGCTAATCGAAGCATCATTTTAACACAAACACATGAGAGAGATTTTGAATTTTCAGCAGCAAATCTAATAAGGATCATTCTCAGTATGTCAGCCTATTCTTCTAAAGAAAAAAAAAAAAAGATTTTTTTTTGCTGCCAATGTGTTGATATAAGCGTCATGCATGCCTATTGCTCCTTGCCAGACTCAGATGTTAATTACAGGATTGTCTGAGTGCTTTACGAGTCAAATATTTAGAATTCTTTAGGGGGTATAACCCAGTAACAAGACAAGTCTCACAGTGCAGACACTGAAAAACAATTAATCTACCAGCAGAAAGACAAATCTCGAAGCCTCCTTACCATCTGGCCCCCGCCAGTCACACAGCCAACTTGATAGAGGTGCTGATGCCTTCCAAGACATCGCCACTGAAGCTTAATTCATAATAATGAACTCTTGATGATTTCACAGGGTGCAAATTACCATAAAAGGGGCAGGTGTTGAACGGGGTTCTAGCATGTATCACAGATGACAATGTCGTATGCTCTGGGAATAACAAACATCTCAATGAGCTTGGGCTTTAATGGTGATAATGCCATGGTTTTGCTGGAGCTGGGCATGAAATGACCCAAAAGTTTACTTGGTTAAAGGGCTGTGCTAACTACCTGACTGTGACACCTGCCCAAAACAGGTGTTTAATCCTAGCACATTAAGCATAGTTTCCTAGGGGGCACACAGAGACTACAGTGCAGTAGTGAGAAGCCACTGGTAAAATGGAAAGAGAAAAAATTAGTTGCACAGAAATGCGGAAGAAAAGAAATACAATGCAAGTGATTTTAAGTAGACATGGCATATAGACACGGTCTTGTTTTATTCAAGCTGCTGCTCCACAGTTTGTGTCTACCACGGTGATTTTTTTATATTGTCTTTATGTTTTTTTCCTCTCCCTTTTCCTCTCACACCCACACTGTTGCGAATGGTTCCCCATAAATCTCGCACACAAGCCTCGTCTCAGAGAAGTGCAAGCCTTTCCATTTAAAAACAGGAGCGAATGTCAGATGAATATGAGATGAATTTGCCCCATGAATAAAATTCACAGGCCGTAGGTGATTATTACTCCGAGTTTATCAGGAAGCGACTATGCAGACAGCGAGCAAATATTTTACACTCTTGTGGCGGGAGAAAATGCAGAGTTGAGGGAAATATTATGCAGTGGTGCTCTGGGCAAACTTTTAGGACAGTGGCCCTGCTGCTGAAATCAGAAATCAGACTTTCGATTGAGACTGATAACTGCTGGGGGTGTCATAGTAAGAGAAGGGAGCGTCATGGACTGAATCCACCTGTGTTAATGTGTAATTTGTGCAGCCTTCTCTTGTTATGTCGCAAGCGGGCAAACCGCTCGATACATATCGATATGCGCCCAGCAGCATTCGATCGAGGACGCGGAAAACATTTTGTTTCAGGGACCGTACAGAGCGTTTCCTGTCTCAGGGCCACAGCTGAAATGCTTTAATACAATGAGAGTGTGCATACATATGTGGTGGCTGCCGTTTGTATTGTACTGCTCTAAAGAAAACTATATTAGCAACCCATGTGGCGTCGCTCTGCAGCTGGGAGTTGGAAGTACTGAAAGCGAATGCACCCGAACATATGGCACCGGCTTGACATTTCTTCTCTGTGTGAACTCTTGCTGACTCTCCTCGAAATGTCACAGCCCTGTGACCCATGGTGAACAAGTCAGTGGGCACACATGAAAGAAAATTGATTCACTTTGCCTATCCGCGCTCTTTATTGAGACACCGTTTGATGTGAATAATGCGACATCTCAAGAGGACTCAGTTGATTAATTGATATGTTTTTGTACATTCGCTGGAAGCTCTGCCGAAGCCCTCCCGCTCAGCTGTCATTCCAAAGTGCTTCTGCATTCGGATTGCCTCACCACGCTCGTTTCTAATGCTTGTTTCTGCCCTCGCTGTTTAATGTTAAGTCTTGTGCAGCTGAGCACGCTCTCTCTTTAGATTTTAGCACGCAAGCGGCACAACATGATTCCAGATGAATATTCATAAGTGAACTTGTTGGTTAGGAATGATCCACAGGTTAATAAGGGATGGGAAATCGCTCATTACATGCTGTGAAGTTGGATAATGCCTGAAGCAGATGCTGAGATCAAAATACATGAACATGCATGCATGCGCCTCCAGACACTAGGCCCCATTCCACATTAGGAAAGAGTTCAAAGCTATGTGTTATGTCATTATCAACCCTTTCATACTGCATTTCTTCAGAACATCAAAGCAAACACAGTTCGCTATCTGCATTCTACAATATGATCAGAAATTAATGCTCAAGAGGGAGTATTAGAACAGATTTAACCATGGTGGCATCAGGCTGGTGACAATGTTGCCAACACGTTCTTCAGTACTTTTATGAGTAGACTGCAGCTGCTACTTTGTTGCATGGCTCTGTATGAGATCAGATGCTTGCAGGCAATGCAGAATTGTCTTCCTTCTGAATATATATTACAGGATCAAATGGTTAAATCCAATCTCAGATAGCCTCTTCTGTGAGTAAACAGACAATAATTTCTTGATGCACTGTGCAGAGACCCGAGTTCACAGCACACATTCCACCCTGTTTCTATTTATAGTCTCAAAATCTACTGAAGACTTGCTGTCTGGACTGAAAAGCAGCAGGATCACATTTTCCCTCAAAAGCAAATTATAACATGGGCCATAAATGCTGACAATATTGATCAAAAGAAGAGCCTGTTTTTCAAAGACTCCACGAGAGTGGCCATCTTTACGACTTTGGCCTTATCCCTTTTTTACAATGCTGTACCTTAAATTTACTACATGGCTACTCTCTATTTCCCAATCACTATTTATTAATATCAGTCTGGCGCCTTGTTTTATTTGAGTGCACGGCAACCATCTGACACAAGACTTTAAAACAATATACAAGGCATGCCAATAAACCAGGCTGCAAATACACTGAGGGGTTTTGCTGCACACATGGATTTTCTCTGGTTAAACACACACTAGGGAAATTGTCAGCTTATGGCAAAACACGTAAGCCAAACAAGGATATCAAACAAGCAGACGGTCGCTTAAATTGTATCAGGATTTATGTGAGTCCGCGCTTCCTGCTGTTTGTGTGCTCTGCTAAAGCTGAGAGATGAGGTCTTTGTGTTGTAATGACTCCATAATATTGGTTGTAATGATTTTAAAGGACATTCGACCATGAGGAACAGACAAGCTCAGTCTCCCCTGTGAAGTCACGTGCTAAACTAGCTTCAAGGGAGCGGCCGAAAATAGCTTTTATTTTCAATCTGCACTGTCATATGATCTTATTAGGACTCATAAATAACTAATAAATGATGACACGTAACAAACATTACGGAAATCTGTTTATATTTCATGTCTCTAAATGATTTTTTTAATCACCAAGTATTGATATCAGTCTTAAAAATCCTGCTCTAGTCACAAATGAAAGGATTCTGATCCTGCTTTAAGGGATTTAGCTTGTACCTTACTGCCTCCACAAGGCCCTTGGTGCTCTGTAGCTGCTTGTGTTGCTTCCTGCCTTTGCGGGACCGAGGTATGGGTGGAGCTGTTGTAATGGTGGTGGTGGTGGTGGTGGTGGTGTTGGTAGCTGGATTTTGGCTGTCTGTCAAGGGGTCATCAATGCTCTCCATAGTGCAAGAGTGTCGAGGGGGACTCTTGTCACGTCATAGGGCCTGAGGGGAGAGAGGCACAGGGCAAGGCGGTATGGTTATAAAGCTCAGTGATGCAGAGTTTCATTTCTATTAATTTGTTTTTCCAGATTTAGACACAGTCGCAGCACCACCGCCGCCACTACCACCATTACCAAATTTGTCTTATTACGGTGTCGTGGAGATGTGCCTCTTTGGATTTGTCTAAATGTGGAGAGCTATTCTATGCATGTGCTGGGAACAGCTTTTTGTTTTTGTTTGTTTCTTGTGCTCCAGTTAAATATAGAAGTGTGGGAGTTAAATACGGTCTGATTCTGCTTAACGGTAGCCCACATGGAAGGAAACTAGAAAGAGGCCTTCTGTTTCTCCAGTGATTTTATTTTAATATGCTATAAATGTAAAACACTGATTCATTCATGATTCATTATACTGAAATCATTTGTAAATTTATGTTCTTTATTGAACATAATAGCTTTATAAGCATTAATAAGAGTCATGTTTTATACCATATTTTCAGGCCCACATAGTTATATGTAATATTGCATTATTATGCTGTGATAATAATCAGTCTTTCTACCACTTTAGTTCATTTAAAGTACCTCAACAACTACTGCATGAATTGCCATTAATTCTGGTGTAGATCTTTGGTCCCAGAGTTTGGAGTCTGGCGATTTTGGTAAACAACTGCTTTCTTCCTGCAGCACCACCTTGTTCCTTTCCAAGGGCATTTTTTTTAAGAGCCTGTGGCATCTAATATATACACACGAGGCATCAAATACAGATGGTTACAGAAGGTCCCCTTAGGATCCCATTTAAATGTAACCTATCCAAGTAGTTTTTGGTGCTTAAATTTAAACTAAGCAGTGATGCTACAGTCACAATACACAAAACAGTGGGTGGAGACAGTGGCATGACCAAAATTAATGTGACTCTGGGCCTTTATAATGGTTGGTTCAAAGATGGGGACCAGGTCTGTGACCACTCGCAGCCAGCCGCCATCTTCAGAGCAACTTTGGTGAAAGTCCAGATTCAGGATGTTTATTGTCACTTTGACTGTGCAGCTATAATCATGATAATCATGTGAAATGCTAAAACTGAAAGGCTCCGATGCCATCAGTCTCTGATTGAATGGGGTCAAGTTGCCAATTGCATGCAATCTGTTTTGATAGTATGGCGATTAACTGCGACCACTTGGAAAAATCACAAACGTGTTGCTGTCAACATACACTGAAATTCACATTAAACAGAAATTCATATTAACTACTTACATTCAGTGACCAGAACACACCAGCTGCAACCAGCTGAGTCTCTACTGCAAAGAGACGCATTGCAGAGGAGTTTCCACAGACTGACTCAGACTGATTGCAATGTGTTGCCAATCTGTCTGCATTTATTCATTACACTGGAATTATTTGTAAGGCTTCACCAACCTGTCTAAGGCTGGTTGTAGTCAGACCGAGTTGGACCGCACCTGTTTGGAAACACCAGGTGAGCTGTGCAATTGGGACTGCGATCAAAAGTGGTCACATGGAGGTTGCCACGGCCAGTGGGTCGAGGCACCAATCCCAAAGGACACCATTTCTTTGAGATGCCAGGGCCTTTGCAAGAACATACATTAACAATAGACAAAACTCCTGGGTTTGAAAAGCAAAGCTAATGCATACGTGCCTTAAACCTGCATCATTTCTAATGGCCAACTAGCTTTATAGAAAACATAATTTTCAGCTTATTGTGTTCGGTTTCAAAACTCCAGGATTGTGACAGCTCAGCTTGAGGCTCCACAATTAACAGGATTTCATCAACCAGTGGGCATATCACAGCACCCTTGGATGAGAGTGTTTTGGTAGCTCCAGCAGGTCAAAGCTTTCACTTTCGCAAGATAATATCTCACTAAGAGGACTGGCGCAAAATTTTATTGGCAGTATTGTGGAGGGGTTACACTATTACTGTGACTATTACACTTTCATTAATTGCTGTACAGTAATTAATGTCCAGTAAAAACGACTTATCTCCATAATGAAAGAAACAAAACAGAAAAATGAATTGGACTGATTCTCAACTGAGGAAAAATTCTCCTCTTCCATAACAAATTGAAAATCCACAGACCTATTTGGTAAATGCCTTGCCTCACAGCTGAACAACACGGTTGCTTTTCTCTTTCACTGCTTGAAAAGGAGACATTTCAGGGAAATGTGCTTTTCTGAGATCAGAGGTAAAACAGTATACTCCACTTGGGTGTGAGTGTGCCCATGTTTGGTCCTTGCATGAGTGCATTTGTTGTTTCCTTCATGTTGGAATACACCTGCACCTCTTGGGACCCCAAACTGCTTGCAGTGCAAACATAAGCCAACAATCAGTCTGTGCTTTATGGACTCAGCTTCCACTTCTGGCCGCATGGAAATGGTTTAAACCCTGGAGCAGAGCAGGGTTGAAATTCCGGATGAAATAAGGCAGGTATTCCTTCACTGGCAAGTGGCGACTTTGGGTTTTAGCAACATGGGTCAGATCAATCCCACAAGCTCTCAGACTGTTGATAAGAACCTAGAAATAGACTTTTTTGTTCTTCGAGTCAATTCCTCTCGCTGTTTATAGTCCCAACATTTTTCCCACCTTCCCAAAATGGAGGATTTAGTATTCTCCAAGCCAATGCAATGTGCTGACTTGGCTCCCTCTAGAAGGAAGCTGGCAGACAGAGCTAATGGTTAGCAGCAACAGGGTTTCTTTCTCTTTCTCTCTTTCTTCTGGCCTGTCTGGGGTGGCCAAGCAGCTGTCTTCTTAGTGGTGATTCTATTCAACCCACAGTTGGATGTGGCTGGAGGGCCCAGAGGGATCAATTACCAAGGCCGATACTGACCCGCAACCACAGGGGGTGGGGGTGAGGGGGGGCATGGTGATGGTGGGGCACTGGGGGATACCTTAAGGCCCAGCTTGAGCTGGATCCACAGAAAGACTGAGAAGAAGAAACAAAAAAGAAGTGATGGAGGGGGGAAAGACGGGGGGGTATCAGCACTCGCTTACAAGCCCCAGTTGAAAAAGCTTTTTCATACTCGGCTGAACACTTGCTGTCACTGGCAGAAATACAAACGTGTAAATACCACACAAGCTTACAGGGAGACACAGACTGGGAGATCATCTAGTGCAAACTGGCCCATTTGTAGTAGATCATTTATGGCAGGATGTCCACAAACATGTATGCATACAGTATGAATTCACGCACAGAATCCCGACGGTTATAAAATATGCATATACTATGTATAATATGTGTATGAGCTCGTTTTATCAAATATTATGATTTTTTTTTTTCAACTTGAAGAGGCTATAGTAACCGCTCTTCCCCACTCCACATCTCACTGTGTTTTCTCTCCTCTCCTCTCCCCAGTGAAAAAGTCTTGATTACAGTAATCACAGTCTTTCTCTCAGTAGGTGCCACTTCTGCTCATAGCACTCTGCTCAAAGTCTAAATACCCCAATCAGGATTGTCCTAATGCAACATATGATTAAGACTTAGTTAGACATCTAAGGATTTTTAGCCATTCCACTTGTTTTGGATCTGTCTTCCTTTTCACTGTTTCCTGCAATGACTAAAATTATATTGTGTTTTTCTTTTTCATAATAACAAGCGCTTTTTTGTGAATTGCCGTGCAATATTCTCTAGAAAGTACTGGCAAAGCAATGTGTTGGATTTTATAACTTGATGGGAAAAAAACAAAAAAAAAGCTTTGGAAGCGAATGTCCTTGTGTATGAAGTTAATGGGCACTGAAGAGTTTAACAAGAGCCACTGCTTGACATGAACCAACTGAAAATGACTTAATGATTTACGATGCTGTATGTCTGACTGGCTCAAATCTCTCTCTCTCTCTCTCTGTCTTTCACTCACACTGCTCTTTTCTTCACTTGCGCTGCTTTTCTGCCTCTGTTTTGAATCGTTCCTCTTATCAGGCTGTCACAAAAGGCACCAGATAACCTGAGGTGATTTTGCTTTTCTCCTCTAACGGCGCACTCGCTCTGCCGCTTTCCCGCCGAGCTCCCCGCGTCGGCACACGCGGAGAGAGATAGCTCCTTGCGCTGATTCATCTGCCAGTCTAAAATGGTGGAGGGCATGATGCAGAGCATCCTCCTCTCTGGAGAGAGACAGCAGTAAGCCTTTCACTGAGAGAAGAAGGTATGGAATATGACTGCTGAGACTACATATCATTCTGCTAAAAGAAAGCACCTTGCAAAGGCAGCATTTGACTGCGGTAACTGTGATAAAATGCATGTTCAAACCTTTTAGCATCATAGAGTGGGGAAAGTATTCTAGTATAGTGAAATTAACCCCTCACTGCTGCTAAAGTGTTTCTTTACCTGGCATTTTTTTTTTCCCTCCAGATCTTTCTTGGTACCAAGGAAAAATGTAACCAGGATAGGTATCATATGGTAAAACAGTCACATGGTAAAATGTACCAGTTTAAGAAAAAATATTAGTTAATTTTTAATTTGATGGCAGCAGCAGCACACTTCAAAAAAGTTGGCACAGGGCCATGTTTGCCACTGTGCAGCATTCCCCTCTTCTTTTAACAATGGTCTCTAAACATCTGTGCACTGAGGAGAGCAGCTGCTGGACGTCTGGGAGAGGAATGCTGTCACGTTTTTGTCTGATATAGGATTCTAGCTGCTCAACAGTCCCGAGTCTTCTTTGCTGTATTTTTCTTTTCACGATGCGCCAAATGTTTTCAACAGGTTAAATGTCTGGACTGCAGGCAGCACAGTTCTTCTCCTATGAAGCTGTTGTAATAGATGCAGTATGTAGTTCAGCATTGTCTTGCTAAAATATGCAAGGCCTTCCTTGAAAAACACGTCTTCTGGATGGGATCCACCCTCATACCATCAGGGATGCAGGCTTTTGAATTGAGTGCTGATAACAAGTAACAAGCCAGGTGGTCCCCATTTTCCAAAAATGATTTCAAACTTGATTCGTCTGAACCACAGAACCATTTTTCACTTTGCCTCAGTCTACTGCAAATGAGCTTTAGACCAGAGAAGGTGGGTCATATTCACATATAGCTTCTTATTTGCATGGCAGAGCTTCATCTGTGGATGGCACGGTGACCTGTGCTCGTGGACAGTGATTTGTGGAAGTGTTCCTGAACCCGTGCAGTGATTGCTATGACAGGATCATGCTCGCTTTTAATGCAGTGCTGTCTGAGGGCCTGAAGATCGCAGGCTTCCAGTATTGATCTACAACCTTGTCCTTTGCACACAGAGATTTCTCCAGATTCTCTGAAGCTCTTGATGATATTATGTAATGTAGATGATGACATATTCTAAATCCCCACAAGTTTACATTAAGGAACATTATTCTATTCCATAATTTGTAGATGAAGTTTTTTTTTTTTTTTTTTTTTTTTTTTTGCAGATTGGTGAACCTCTGCCCATCTTTACTTTTGAGAAACTCTGCCTCTCCTTTTTCTTTTTTTTTAATATCCTGTCATGTTTCTGACCTGCTGCCAACTAACCAAATTAGTTGCAAAATTAGAGTAAACCATCTATTATTGGGAGAATGAAGCTGTCCTTTGTCACATGCAGCTCACAACAAGAGAAATACAGTATTCGGCTAAGGTGTGTGTGTGTGTGTGTGTGTGGGGGGGGTAGAGCGTGCACGAGAAAGCACATGACTACACACTAGCTTGCTGTAATTCTCCACACTGTTACTTCCTACAGCCTTACCTGGACACCAGTGAACATCACAGGGGCATAACATGAGTCTGCAGATTCAGACATTTCCATTATTACACTAAAAAATGGAATAAAAACACTCTAGCAAAATGCATTTTAAGAGTTGTCAAACATTAGCAGACACTGGATGTTGCTATTGTTATTGCAGAGGGATCCAGAGCTTGACAAAACCTAGGACACGTTCACTGAAAACGGTTTGCAGCATTTGCTACAGTTTCCAGACATTTTCATAAAATGGAAATGCAATATTGTGCGGCAGGCTTTGAGGTCCCTTTTTTTCCTCCTGTCGGTGGGTGTATCAGACAAATAAGCCAGTCAACAGGGACGTGTGTATAAACTCAGCCATATTAAAAAGGCAGTGCACACAATGAACAAGCTAGTCATTTTGCCAGAACAGTAAAACATTTTGTCACATCAGTTATGTTTTCGCAGCTCATTCTCAACCAAAGTTTCTGTAAGTGCTTATTTATCACCTCACATCCATATGGATATGTTACATATATTGGCAGATGTAATAATGTCCTCAGGTAAAACAGAAAAAAATAAGGTGATGACGAACATGCGGGCTCATCAGCTCAATTGAATAAATCCCCGGAGAGCTTGTTTACATGCTTATTTCGAAGAATCTCATTTTCTGTTAGGTCAGTCCTTCAGAGGAGAAACTTGTCATTTTATCAGAAAGAAACCTGATTCTGAAAATAAATTACATGCTCTAGCATCACAGCTCTGTCTCTGCTTGATATGTGTCCTTTTCTGCTGTGGTTGGAGTGCGCTGCTACTAAAAGTAACCTCCCTCAAAATGTCACTGTCAACAATAAGCTATGCACATATCAGTCTTCATATGCTTCTTCTGGAGCTGGCCTTGGAGAAATCCATACTGTAGTTTTATTGACAGGAACAACTGTGTACTCTCCAAAGCAGGGTCAGACTAAGATAAATGCCCGGAGAGACGGGGATGAGGGGAGGATGAGAGAAAAACCTAGACGTGCAGGCGGGGGGTGGGGGGTGGGGTGGATGCAGCAAAGAAGACAGCAAGTGAAACCGTAAAAAGAGAAAACGCCTGAGAAGCAGTCGAGTGGTGAGAAAACAAGTATGCGAGGAAGTTATTTTTACACTGAAGCACATCAAATGATGACCGCTGAGATGAGTGACATTCTATAGGTTGAGGGAGGACACGCAGCATACAGGGAATCTTTCCTGCAACTCACGCTGCCGTGTTGTCGAGTAAAGTTAGAGAGGAGGTCAGCGGTGTCATCCTGAACAACAATTCCCCTCTGGTTGACAGAGAAAACACAAACTCTCAAACATTTGACCAATACACGCAAACTGCCTTTTGACATTTGTTCAAAATAACCCTTTATGGGGTTATGGGGGCTGACTCAGATTGACTTAGCTTAGTCAAATACCCTGAGGGATATGTCTGTTTGTCTGCATTGATGTTTTTGCACAAACACCTGACAGACAGGTCAGACATGCTCACTGGACTATGCATAGCCAACAGTCAACCTTGGGCAATACTGGGGTGGCTGCAGTTTGGGTTTAACCTTGAAAAGCCTTAGGGAAGGGGCTATTTGTTCAAAGTTAAACAGGGGGATAGGGAGTAAATGGTTTTGTTTTTATGAGTGATTCCCCTTTGGGACAGCAGATAACAAGAGGTTGTTGTAATTTTTGGCTTGGTAGGATCAGCCTTAACCTTTAATGCATTTTGGCAATTTCAGGTCACATGCAATGGCTGTGAAGTAAACATCTTTCAGAGTTTCCTCCACATGCCTGAGTTGGAAGGGAGCGGTCACAGGAGGCCAGTCCTCCCATCAAATAAATTCATACATTTTAAGAAGATTTTTAAACAATGACCCAAGTCTGCTTGTTGCCGGTTATTATGCTCCTTGACAGTGAAAGCTGCAAGAACCCACTTACACACACACAAACACACACACATACACACACACACACATGCGGACTGGCACAGATGAGTGCGCATAGCTGTCCAGCCATTTGACTGGCTGTCACCAAGTTTAAAGTAGCCAATGAAGCAAGCAAGAAATACCTGTCACATCCTGCATATTGTAAGCCGATGAGAGCTACATTGAGTGACATCCCAGGCAGGATAAGAAAAGTACATGTAGGCCAGAGCATGCAGGGCTACCCTTTGCAATAAATTTGGCACACACAATCACAGACGCGAATATGGAAAACCCACACCAACCGTGACTGGCTAGAGCCTGTTAGCATACGAGTATAAATGCACATGCCATTAGCCTTCGATCATGCTGTGAGCACCAGATTTGCAACACCCCACGCAATATACACACGCTACCTATTTTATGTGACATATATAATAAATGTTACAGTTACAGTGTGTATGTGTGTGCCTGTGTGCACGTGTGTGCGGGATAACCTGCCCAGATAACAAGCTACACTGTAGGTGGAACATGTAACGGCTGTCTCCGCAGTCTCCACAACTGGGTTAACGCTCAGGTTTGCGTCTGGGCACAGGGAGACACACATGACTCACGACACAGAGGGAAAAACTGATAGCAAACCATTCAGCATTCTATATTTTATGCATTCTGTATTTACGTGTTTGTTTTTCAACAGGAAGGAATAAACAAGTTAGTCAGCTGATGACTAAATCATGACAGATGCATTAATGATGCCCCACTGGTCCTCAGTGTTCTCGCATTGACATTCACAGATAGGGCAGTTATGTGCATGTGTGTGTGTGTGTGTGTGTGTGTGTGTTGCGTAACGTGTTTCTCAAGTGGGATCTCTTTAATTGCCACAGTATAGACTCTGCACATACAGGCAGGAACGCAAAAGTGTTTATGCTTCTTGTAAAGCAGGCGCAGGGGCTGAAAGCAGTGGGAGGATGGTGTTTGTTGGGTAAGGAGGAAAAAGGAGGGGTGGGATAGAGGGTGAAGTGGAGAGGAGGAGACTTGGAGAGTTGGATATAGGGGTGTGGAGGACGGGCGGGTGAATGAAGGGGTGTCATCTTAGCCAACAGAAGCCGTGGCTTTCCATCTGCTGCCATCATTAACAGTAAGAGCGTCCCTAATTTAAGCTAATTGCTGACATCGAGGAAGTAAACAAAGCGCGTACAGTTTGGAGATGAGCTGAAGACAAGGAGGGTGAAAAGAAACATTTTCAGGAGGCTGTGAAATGGTTCCACACTGTGCTTCAAATCTTATCAAGTACAGTCTGGAAACAGGTGCTGAAACAGAGCTTGAATAGCTATGCTAAGCAGGGCTATATCATTTTTGCCAATATGGGCATATATAACAAGCATGACAAATTAATTTCCTTCCATTACCTAAGTGAGTTGTTTAGAGCTGCACTAATGAATATTTATACAATATGTACAATATATTATGAATATCTATAATACAAAGTAGTGTTGCTTGTAATGAGTATCTGTCTTCCTTCCCTGTAATGTTCTCCTTAGTTTAATGCAGTGGTTCTCTAATTTTTTCCGTCATGCCCCACTTTGCTGCCTGAAATCTTTTCACAACCCACGCGGTGGCGAAGTGGCGGCATGGCGAGTCTATGTACACAGCAGACGATGACAGTGGAGAGTTTTGCTCGTCGCTGTGCTAATGTACCTGCTAACCTTTGTTCCGCTGTGAGAATTCAGCCGATGTTCAGTATTTGTTCTGCATGACTTTTTTCCCAGGTCGTTTGCGCCCCACCTGTCATGACCCTGCACCCCACCAGTGGGGCACGCCCCACAGTTTGAGAAACACTGGTTTAATGTATCATTGTAGCCTCTATGCCTCTACAATTCTGTTTCACTCTGGTTTCCACTCACAGTAAACAGCAATTTTCATGCTATAGATTTAATATTAATCTACACACCCAACACCAAACAGCAGACAAACAACATTAGCATTTTGCTGACAATTATACTACAGCAGTTAAAGAGACATATTTAGAGAAAGAATTGGACTTCGATTTGGCACATGGTCAGAAAAATAATTCAATTGAGTACTATGTTATTATGTGCCTGCTCTGTGTATATAATTACATAGTATATAATTTACAAGATGATAAAAGTACGGTATGTATACAGTTTATTGTTTACCTGCCACCTGAAATGGCCAACTATGAAATAATGCTGCTTTATTTTATTTGAAGATATTGTTATTGTGGGAGCTAGCAGAAAGGGAATGAAATTGGCCAAAAAGTGCAAGACTGCAAAGATATTTTGTGTAACTTTTTATGTAAAGTTTATCCATGATAGACAGGACAAAGGAATGATAAAATCAGGCACTCTAAGAAAGAAATAGATATGTATAAATTTATTTTGCTTTAGTCAACATTAGCTACAGGTCATATTAGATTGAGCACCTTTATTGCATTATTGTATTAAAATAATTTGTAATAATTTCAGAGACCATGTACAAGAATATTAATCATACATTCCACCAGATTTAGCTACTAGCTTATTTCCATCCTCTTAGCTAATTTCCATCCACAGTCTCAATTAGCAAGCTGCTGTAGTTAGCAAAGTAATGTTATTGTGCTTGCACCTGCCGAAGTTCAAACCGAGCATCAGAATGGGAAAGAAAGGTGATTTAAGTGACTTTGAACTTGAACATTGTTGTTGGTACCAGACAGGCTGGTCTGAGTATGTCAGAAACTGCTGATCTACTGGGACTTTCCAACACAACCATCTGAAACTTAAAGCAGATGGGCAACACTCACAGAAGACCACATCAGGTGCCACTCCTGTCAGCTAAGAACAGAAAACTGAGGCTACAGTTCACACTGGCTCACCAAAATTGGACAACAGAAGATTGGAAAAACATTGCCTGGTCTGATGAGTTTTAATTTCTGCTGGATGGCAGGGTCAGAATTTGGCATAAACAACATGAAGGCATGGGTCCATTCCTGCTTCATATCAACAATTCAGGCTGGTGGGGGTGTAATGGTGTGGGGAATATTTTCTTGGCACACTTTAGGCCCTTAGTACCAGCTGAGCATCATATCAACACCACAGCCTACCTGAGTATTGTTGCTGATCATGTCCATCCATTTATGACCAGTATACTCATCTTCTGATGGCTGCAGCCAGCAGGATAATGCACCATGTCACAAAATCATCTCAAACTGGTTTCTTGAACATGACAATGAGTTCATTGTATTCAAATGGCCTCCACAGTCACCAGATCTCAATTGATAGAGCACGTTTGAGATCTGGCGGAATGGGAGATCTGCATCATGGATATGCAGCTGACAAACCTGCAGTAACTGTGTGATATTGTAATGTTAATATGGACCAAAACCTCTGAGGAATGTTTCCAGCACCTTGTTGAATCTGTGCTATGAAGAATTAAGGAAATTCTGAAGGTAAATGGGCATCCAACACAATAGTAGCAAGGCGTACATTCATAAAGTGTCCAGTGAGTGTATATTATAGCTCAGTAATTTATATAGCTTTATAGCTCGCATGTAATTTTGCATTAAGTGGATTGACAAACAGTACATATAAAATTCTTTCTTCAATTCATTATATCCATGAAATAAAATTCAAGTGTTTCACATTAAGAATGCAGATTTTTGCAGCGTCAAAAGTAGCTCAAACATTATGTAGTATCAATATTAGTAAAAATGCTTCAAACCAAATAAGTCTGAGGCTGAAAATAGAAATTTTTTTCCTATGCATGCAGATTAGATTTAGTTAAAACAAACTACACACTTGGTTTGGTTTCACGCCATAGTTGATTTTCTAAGCACACCTACTGTACCACCCTGTGAGTGGTTCTGTGTAACCTGAGGCACTAAAAGAGAGCCTGAACTCACCGTGGTGGTTTTAACACGGCCTCCAGGCTGTGTACAAGTCCAGCCAGATCTATTGACTAACAGGTCACAACCTTCATCCTCCAAACATGGCACCATCTCACACCACTGCTTTTTCCGAACAATACCAGCTGCGGAAGAGACACAGGGAGAAAAAGAACGATTAGAAGAGTGACTGAAAAAAGAGGTGAAATAAACAGATGAAGAGAAATGATAGGGAGAAGTAAATGCAAAGATGTAACGATTAAAATAGAAGAAGAGTGGGTCGGGGAATGACAGATGGAGACAGACAGATACGGGCAAAGTTATAACAGGATTGAAAAATGATGGAAAAGGAGAGATGTGAAAAAGAAATTTAGAAATATAAATGGAAAAAAGATGGAGCAATGCAGTGGGTGTGAGCTGAGAGAGAGAGATGAGATGTGCAGGTAGATGAAGAGCAATGAAGTAAAGGGACAATTGAGCGGTATGAGAGCAGGGGATGACAGTGAGGGATGAGGGAAAGATGGGCAGAATCAGACAGATGGAGTGAAATGGAGAGAGCTGTGATCAGTCAGGTAAATAAAATCAAACATCTCAAATGATATTTAGGAGGTTTTACAGCCATCTTGCCTTCAGCAACATTTCAATCAGGATGAAATATTTTGTAAGCACTCTACCTAAATTTCTACCGCAAGGAATTAAAAAAAAAAAAAGAACTCATATGTCAAATACACTTGGAATAATCTGGTGAATTGAGTGCAACTCTTTTCATAACTATATGGTATAAATTGTGCTTTTTTTCAGCACTGCTCTGCTTTACTTAGTTCCTACTTTCACATGAAAGGTGTGAGGCTTCAGCCTATCACAGATATGCTGAACATGTACTAGGCTTCACATACAGACTGAGACATAATGATAAGACTGATAAATATAGTGACAACAACACAGGTTTTTTTTTCTTCAATTCAAAGAAAGTGTTGTTAGTTTTGGTGGTCTTATGGCTTAAGTTCAAGGCAACTGGCAAATTCTTTCACTTCCTCTTATGTTTTTGGATATTTTCTGGTGAACAGTCTGCAGTGTTTTTCTTTTCTTTTCTTTTTTTTTTTTATTCAAAATTGTTAACTTATTTGGTGTCCTCAAGTGAAATAAATGAATGAAGGTCAATGTTTGACAACGTTTATCCTTCTACACAGCAGCGTTCTTTTCATTTCTGTAAGCAGTCTTCAGGAATAGTTCTCCACTGACTGTTTTTCCACCCAGGTATGGTTTTGGTATGATTCCACTGGTATGCTGAAAAATGAAGCCATTGCCAATCAGATGCTTTCCCGATGGTGTTGCATGGTGGATGAAAATCTGTTGGTGCTTTTCTACATTCATAATTACATTGATTTTGACAATATCTCTAACACCACTGGTATCACTGAAACGCAGCCCCAAACCATGGCAGCCTTTTCTCCCTGTTTTCCTTCCTTAAGAATGGCTTCTTGACAGCCACACTTCCAATCAGACTATTTCTGATGAGGCTGCAGTGAACAGCAGATGGATCAGCTGAAGGTCCAGATGCATCTCTCAGGTCCTGTGTCAGGTCTTTGCCGGGATTTTTTTTACTATTTCTTAGGGACATGATTTTCAGATACTGTTCATCTGCTGGTAATTCTTTTGTCTCCCTCTTGAAAAGTTTCCTCAGATTTTTTTTTTAAGGACACACTGCATGGCTAGGTCAAATTGTTAGTAACTCTTTGGGAATCTCTTTGTTGGTGCAAAAATAATATTCTATGCCTGTCAAACTGTGTTATCTTTGTTATCATGGGCATTTTCCATAGATTGCTACAGGCCGCTAGTAACAAAGTGCCTGAAGGAACAATTTAAAATGTTCTTTGCTCAGTTGCCTGTTAAGTTTAGACAAATACAAAGACTAACAAACACTGGTTCATCCCTTGAGTTAGGTGCCTTTTTTATGCTTGAATGAATCATATGTCAGTGGTAAATGGCTCAACATACAAACAAACAAACAAAAATTCCTCTGAAAACTCTCAGGTACAAATACTGAACTGAAAATGAGTGAAAAAGCAGCCAGCATCCAAAGAAAAACTTTGAAAGATGTTCAGAAAGTTTGGAGAACTCTTTTTTTTTTTTGCTTACTGGTTATAGACCTTGTTTAAATGAATGCTTGCTGACTGACTGGATGTGTCCATATAACTGTATTTAAGAGTCATAATGTGCAAACGGGGCCATGCAGCAGGTAGTTTTAATACCTGCAGTTTTTAATTGTGAGGGGTTGGGCTTATTCCTTGAGTTCATTTATTGGGTTTATGGATGCAAGTCGTCCATCATGTAGCCCCACTGAGTCATCGAGAGTCTTCATTGTCCTCAGTTGCAGCAGATGTTAGTCAGTCATACAGAATAGGTTGTGACACATACATCTAGCTCTTACTGTGATAGGACATGCAGCAGAATGAATCATCAATAAGCACCATCAAAGGATCAAAAATTTACATTAAACCCGTGGCTTTGGTAAAGAGCCTCTATAATAACAACAGATTGTATAATAACAGCCAGAACGAAGGTCCTGTATATTAAATGAGTGAATGAATGAATGTTTCATTTTCATGTCTGGCGTTTACATGACCCAGCCCTTACGGCGTTATTCACCAACACATTACCTAACAACAAAGCAAACATGGAACGTTAACCACCATCCTGTAACATCAGCATCACCCAGGCGTAGACATAAACATAAACAAATGTAAACATAAACAAAAGCCTAGAACATATAATGCTCTAGGAGATATTTCGCTATGGAAATCCAGCAAATATACATACATACATACAGACACAGGGCCCTAAACCCAAGGCATAATACACGTGACATCTGCATGTTTTCGTGACAGACATTTCAAATATGATCCAGCTAATATCCATGTAACATCATCCGAAGAATTTCTCCTTTTCCGTGCTTTAGAAAGATATTGAGAAAATGCAAAAACACAGTCATAAAGGTAACAAATCAAAGTTCCGTTCTCAGTGCCTGCACAACTACAATCAGGTACATGAACTTTTTAAACAACACTTGTCATAAACTGTAATATAAAGGACAGTTTGAAATCTGTTTAACTCAAAACATGAAAACAATCCCCGGTGACATTAAAAGTACCCTGTGGGGATTTCCTTGTAAATGAACATTGTTATTGTAAACAAAAGCTTGACAAGGTTTATCAAAAAGAATGGCTGCTGCAGGAAAAATAGATGATAAAAGCAAAAAAAAAATCCTAAGGATCATTATGTATGTGGTGTAATAAGGTGCTTTTAGATATAATAAAAAAAAAAAACCTTTATAGATAAGGTGTCTAATCATAGCCCTGTGGCTTGGGTTGGCTCACAGTCTTTACAAATGAAAAACTCTGTTTGAGGAAAAAAAAAGGAAAGATAAAATCTACCGGAATATGTAAATCAGAGCCACAAAAAGAGAGGAAGAGATGAACTGACATAGATAGATGAGAACTGATGAAGACAAAGTAGAGGAAGAGCGTATCTAGATAACATCCTTGACCATTACAGGATATGGGCAAGATAAAGGAAGAAGGATACATTCATATTCATATCAGTATGCATTTATGGATTGAAAATTGTATTCTTTAATGGATAACAGTGAAGCCTAGAATGAATTATACTGCAAACATACATCATATTTTTTTTTCCACAGCATACTGGCTGTCTTATAAAACAGGTGGGAATTGTGCTCGCTTCCGTATCAATAAATTTTCCGGAAGGGCACCTTCAGTAGATGTAATAACCTTGCATGCAAATCTTCAGTAAGCATGGCACTCAATGTTAATATCTGTTCACCATAAACAATATTTATATAGCAATCAATCTACGGAATATGCGTACCTTCTCGAGTACTGCATGGCCAAATAATGAAAGTGCCATGAACACTGTGTCAGCGCGGTAAAATGGGAGCTTCAAATTGACACCAGTGTAAAGCATTATTATTGTTGAGTGCATTTTGCTGACATGCTACTTCAAATTGAATTACTTGGCACAACTGCAGTTTGCCTCAAGGCTAGCTGCACAGAAGCAATATAAACCATGTTTAACTTGAATATTTTTGCTTCAGGGACAAAGTTTCACAAGGCAAAAGAAAGCAATTTCAAACAGTTCAAAATCTGAAACCTATTAAAAGCTGTCAGTATACATGCATAAGCATATCCCCCTGCCAATTTCTGGAAGATGCTTTCCAAAAGTTATTGTTGCAGTTTGCCTATTAAACAGTTCACTGACTATCAATTTCTAGACATCTAGAAATTCTAAATATCTGTCGGATTGTTGGCTCTCCTTACAGCCTCTTTGCATCCCTAACTGGTTCACTAAGCCTTAAAATGAAGTGCCTGTCATATGGTGTCTGAAGCCGCACCATTCTGAACATTTCTCATATCACAAGTGGACAGTGGTGACTGACAATGTTGGTAATTTTCCCATCCAAACAATCTCAGCATCAGGCATCAGCTGGCCTGATCTGCAGTGGAGAATTTGAACATTAACTTTTTTCAAAGACTTTTTTTAATCTTTACACAATTTCTTCCATCACTGTTCACTTGTAGAAAGTGAAGCACCGAGAATGCCTTTGTGTAAAGCTTTTTCCAAAGGTTTGCGCTGTTATTCCCATTGGAACAATTACTGAATCTCAGCTTGTCACGAAACATGCTAGAAAAACATTTTCCATTGGACATGATTACAGGAATACTCCTTACAAACTAGTAACGCTGAAGAATTCCTTGGCCTTTATATCTTCTCTAACAAGCTTTTCCTTACAGGTGTTCCTAAGAAATGTAATTTATGTCCTTTTTTGTTTTATGTTTACACAGTTGGCATCTTATTCTATTACTGATATTGTTATATTGCATTACCGTGATTGTCATGTGGGTGCAAGAACTCCCTAATGTAACAATAATAATTGTCATCTTCAGAAAAATGTTATATTATATATAATCTTTCATTTAATGAATGAATGAATGACTAAAAGATACCTGGTCTCTGAGGCAGCAAAGCGACTCCAAAACTATAACATGTTAACTGCCATGCTTCACAGTTAGCAAGAGGCATCCTCAGCCTTTTCTTTAAAAAAAAATGAGACAGGTTTTACCTGTTACTCACTAAAAGAGCTCTAAATACACCTACTCTGTAACACATAGTTCAAATGTTATGGATGCAATAAATATAAGGGTGTACTAACTTTTCCATGTGGTTGATTTGTTTGTATAATTATATTGAAGATGCCATCTTGCTGACAGTGTTTCAAAGAGGGTAAAGATTTGTCACAAAAGCCAACAAGCTTGTCATATGGTACCTGCTTCAGCTTCCTATTACTGTGACCCTTGGACATCCTCTGAATTAGTATGCTAGCTGCTCTACAGCTGCATATTTCAAGTTCAAAGTTCAAAGAAATTCTTCTAGTCTAACTATTTGGAGTATTTTCAGCACTTTTCTCAAGATCACTTCCAAAATATGCATGCTGTGACTCGGCTAGACCATACATTTCTCCCTTTTTACAATACCAGCCTCATCTTTTTAAGATTTTTATTTATTTTTTTGTCTTTTGTGGAATGTGTCCTTGCTGTGTGAAGAATGGTAGTCTCATTGACAAATTTACAGTTTATGTATGAGTACAAAAACTTCTTCTGAACTATAAAAAATGCTACCTCAGCAGCAGTAAGTGTAATGTTGGAGAAATGATGTAAAACGGGCCTTTGAAGATGTAAAGGGGAAGCAAGAGAGCAGAAGAGAAAATTAAAGGACGTATTGTAAACAAATTATTCACTGGGGTGAAGGGAAAATCATGTCAGATGTAATAGCTTGAGGCCTGGCAGTCTTCTCAAGAGTTTTTTTTCTTTTCTTCTTTTCATTATTTAATCCATTACTGTGAATGTGTCTAATGAATGTTGTCAGCAAGGTCACTAAACAATTCACTAACGGGGTTTTGTTTAACTTCTGAATTACCATCCAGTAGGGTGACCCTCAGCTGATGAAGATGCATCTTGATGCCTGGTAAATATCTGTAATGAGGGAACGGGTGTTGTTATATATGTGCGCGTACAAGTGGCTTTACAAGTGTCATTTTTGACAGCAAGAACTATAAAACAGCTTCATCAGCGATGACAGTCGAGAGATAAGTTCTCACACTTGTGTCAGATGAATGCTGTTAAGATTTAATAATGGAACCACACAGACATTTTGGGTTGACATAACAGATTTCCAGCTGGTTTGAAGGATGATTAATGGAGATTTGCCCTACTCGCATTTTAAGTGAAAACAATCATCACCACAGCTTACAGCTGCTCTCGTCGTTTTTTTTTGTTTTTTTTTTTAATATTACAATTGGGTAAAAAAGCTCCCCAGAATAACACCAGTTACAGTCACTAACATGTAGCATGACAACTTGCTGGTTCCAACTCCTGTGATATGGAATTAAAACTTTTAATAACCCTTTTGTATGATTTTGTGCAGATTTGGTGAGTTTTATAAGATAATATTTAATGATTATAAATATAAATCACTAGTAGGCTATGACAGTTCCACAGAAACATTTGTAGTTCATACCTTTGTTGGTGGTGTCAGATGGAGTGGACCTGGATTCACAGGCATCACATAGACAAAAATTCTCTAACTTCATTTTTGTGCATCCATCTGTATGTTCAGCCTGTCCCAAACAATGCTACAGTAATAGCACAATATCTACAGAAACTTGAAAACATACAAACAAAAAGAAATGTCAATAATGCTACCAGGCAAATGTACAGGGGTTGGACAATGAAACTGAAGCACCTGTAATTTTAGTGTGGGAGGTTTCATGGCTAAATTGGACCAGCCTGGTGACCAATCTTCATTAATTGCAGGTTGCACCAGTAAGAGCAGAGTGTGAAGGTTCAATTAGCAGGGTAAGAGCACAGTTTTGCTTAAAATATTGCAATGCACACAACATTATGGGTGACATACCAGAGTTCAAAAGAGGACAAATTGTTGGTGCACGTCTTGCTGGCGCATCTGTGACCAAGACAGCAAGTCTTTGTGATGTATCAAGAGCCACGGTATCCAGGGTAATGTCAGCATACCACCAAGAAGGACGAACCACATCCAACAGGATTAACTGTGGACGCAAGAGGAAGCTGTCTGAAAGGGATGTTTGGGTGCTAACCTGGACTGTATCCAAAAAACATAAAATCACGGCTGCCCAAATCACGGCAGAATTAAATGTGCACCTCAACTCTCCTGTTTCCACCAAAACTGTCCGTCGGGAGCTCCACAGGGTCAATATACACGGCCTGGCTGCTATAGCCAAACCTTTGGTCACTCGTGCCAATGCCAAACGTCGGTTTCAGTGGTGCAAGGAGCGCAAATCTTGGGCTGTGGACAATGTGAAACATGTATTGTTCTCTGATGAGTCCACCTTTACTGTTTTCCCCACATCCGGGAGAGTTATGGTGTGGAGAAGCCCCAAAGAAGCGTACAACCCAGACTGTTGCATGCCCAGAGTGAAGCATGGGGGTGGATCAGTGATGGTTTGGGCTGCCATATCATGGCATTCCCTTGGCCCAATACTTGTGCTCACTGCCAAGGACTACCGAACCATTCTGGAGGACCATGTGCATCCAGTGGTTCAAACATTGTATCCTGAAGGCAGTGCCGTGTATCAGGATGACAATGCACCAATACACACAGCAAGACTGGTGAAAGATTGGTTTGATGAACATGAAAGTGAAGTTGAACATCTCCCATGGACTGCACAGTCACCAGATCTAAATATTATTGAGCCACTTTGGAGTGTTTTGGAGGAGTGAGTCAGGAAATGTTTTCCTCCACCAGCATCACGTCGTGACCTGGCCACTATCCTGCAAGAAGAACGGCTTAAAATCCCTCTGACCACTGTGCAGGATTTGTATATGTCATTCCCACGACGAATTGACGCTGTATTGGCCGCAATAGGAGGCTCTATACCATACTAATAAATTATTGTGGTCTAAAACCAGGTGTTTCAGTTTCATTGTCCAACCCCTGTATCTATACAGTAGCACTACTGTGGCAAAGTCTTAATAACACATTATCAATGTTTTATTTTTAAATGCCACAGGTATCTTCAATACACACTTATCATGACACCCCTTAAACTAGGGATGCAGCAATCCGAGTTTCTCCAGTTCCAGTACTGAGACTGAGGATATTTTTTTATATGTAAGGCAATATTAAGATTGACTTATAAATAAATATATATGTAAACAGAACTGGAATTTATTAGGGAAACAATAAATGACAACAGGACCCCCCCCCCCAAAAAAAAAAAAAAAAAAAAAAAAAAAAAAATCAAATGAAATGAAAAGTAAACAAAAAAAAAAAATTAAAACAAAGCATTACCTGAGTTATTTGCATTTGTTTCACTTCAGCTCAATGTGAAAGTCATTACTGCATATTGCTGTCATTTTACAGCTGTGTTGCTTTCTACTTTCCCTGCTCTCAGTCAGTGCACCTCCTCACACTTGCATCAAAGTGGAGTGGAGCTGACAGGGAAAACGTCCTCATTGAAGCTTTTCAGTTGCATCAGCTCACTTGACCTCGTGGTTTGCAGTGAAGTAAAAAACTGTTTCAAACATACCAAGAGAAGCAGTTGGTGCAGCAAGCATGAAATACCTCCAAACTGATGGCTCGTTGCTGTTAGGATTTTGTGGCTTCCACTGCTGACACATAGTGTGGAAAAGACAGAACAAAATACACTATATTGATAAAAGTACTAGGCCACCTATGCATTACACCTACAGGAGCTGCTTGGCCATGGAAACCCATGCCATGAAGCTCCTGGTGCACAGTTTTTGTGCTGATGTTAATGCCAAAGGTGATTTGCAGCTCTGCAAGCATTCGTGACTTTTACACACTATGCAAACCTAACGTGGTCTGCCATTTCTTGGCTGAGTTGCCATGGTTGCTAAACACTTCTACCTTGCAATAATACCATTCACAGTTGATCATGGAATCTCTAGAAGGGAAGAAACTGTCCACCTTTTCGAGTCAAGATCGGACCAATACTGGATCCAAATATCAGATCGATGCATCACTACCTAAAATGTGTTCACGTAGTGCTTTGGACTTTATAGGCAGAGGTGTGAGTGAAAATACATCAGCATTTATATTCAATTTTTAGTTTGTTAAGAAAGACTATGAAGAAGCGTGGATTTATTTTTCCTCACAGCTAACCAGTCCAATAACCAATCATATGAGAAATCAGAAACCATAAAGATGGGTGAAGAAACAGTCTTCACATTCGGTCCTGCATCACTAACTAAACTCATCTCGTTCATAGTGACACTGTTACCATTCAACCATATCACTGCTCTGATATGGTGCTGGTGTGAGGGCAGTGGCTTATGTTGAAACTTATTAGATTCAGGGATGATAAAAACATCCCACACATGGCAAGCAGGCGGGCATGGACAGAAATAAACACACAAACACACATAAAGGTTTCAAGCTATGTATGTGTAAGGGAAGGTATCAGCTTCGGTTTCATCAGCAGAAGATAAGAAGTAGAGAGGGGAGAACATTATTAAACTCTCCATGGGACACTTATCTTCCCACCAAATGGTAGATCACACTCGTGTCAACAGCCAGCATCTTGCCCTAATAAATCCTGTCTAACACCAAGCCTGAGATGACAGGAGAAAGATGGGCTTGTGTCTGTGTACTGTATGAGAGAGAGAGAGCAAGAAGAAAGAAATACAGTAAGAAAACGGATGAGAAAGAAAGTAGAGCTAAAGACTGATCCAGTCGGGTATAATAAATGTAGTTCAGCATGCTATGGTACAAAGATAAGAAGATGGACTAAGATAATTACAAACTGTACAGATCAGATATGGTCTGAGGGGGTAGCAGAATCAGCAAAGTGTCAAAGGCTGCTGATGCTGGACACCAGATATGGCAGGGCTGCACCTTTATTTTTTATGTAGGTGACATTTTCAAAACATTTCAACACATGTATGTGGAAAAAAAAAAAAAAAAAAAAACTTCTTGTGCCCAGTGGTAGAGGACACAAACCTGAGCCCTCTTCTCCTTTTAGTGCATCTACAATGTGTAGCTAAATAAATCAAAATCAAGTACACACTGTGGTTATGAAGGTTTGAGCTGAGTTGTTTACCACAAAAACAAATTGATATGGTTCCTCTGGCCTGTAGTTATTTTTATTCTTATAGATTGTTTTGGTGTAAGTTGCCCAGGTTTTGCGATATTGGCCATGGAGTTGTCGGACTTCTCTTGAATATAATGGAAGTAGTTGGCACTTGCCTTGTAATACTCAAAGTGCCAAAAACATGCATTTGAAAAACTCTGCACAACCCAGTTACTCAAATAACACAAAATCTGCAAACCATATTATAAGCAGTTTTATGAATTTTCTTACTACCAACCAACCCTCTCTAACACCAACCAACAGAAGTGTGCTGCTAGCTAACATTACAGCTCAGCTGAGGGGAACACCATCGAGGATGATACCCTGATACAGTGTCAGAGACTCCAGCCATCATAGGTAATGGTGCATTACCATCTACACAGTGATGTTGTTGCAGGGTTTAATTTGGTGGAAAGCAGCTCCTACATGAAACTGCTCACAACAGTCACGATTTTTGGAAATTTGGAAATTAGAATTTGTTGAATGTGAGTGCCATTTACTTCCATTATATTCAAGAGATGGCAGACAGTTCTACAGCTGACAAAACTCTCTGACAATGCAACTGAATGGTATCGAGACCTGCGACAACACCAGCCTGACCGGTGAGCCCATCGATGGAGAAATCTGTGGAAGCCCCATTTCTAACTTGTTAGCAGTGACTGAGATTTCAAAACAAGAGCAAGGTTGTTTGCCCCCTAGTAAAGTGACAGCAGATGGTGGCTTTTTAACTGACAAATAAATAATAATAACAATACTAAAAAATAAATAATGCTAACAAATGAGCCACCAAATATATGTGGGCAGCCTGTCCAAGGAAAGTGTATAAATGTGTGAATAAATACTGGACATACATATTTCAGTCCTCTTTTGTGAACTTTCTGTGATTGCTATGAGAAGCCTTCATTGAGGTTTTAGAGCATCACTTCCATCATTTTTCTTGCTGGTTGTTGTGACACATTCATCTCACATTCAACTTTTGCCAGTGTCGTTAACAGCTCAGCTGCACAAGAGCAAAAATAGGAACGGCAGCCTCCTTGCGACTAGGGAAGATTGGTGGTTGCCAAGTGACTGCAATTATTTTTTCCTGTCAAAGACAGATTTAAGTAGTTGCAGCAACCATCTGGTCACTCAGACGTTGAGCATTTAACACCCTCAACTTCTGGGTGACCACTTTCAATTGCAAGGCAATTGCAATGTGAATTTCTGTGTGTAGATCACAAAAGATTCATGCTTTTTCCAATTTACGACAGTTAATGGCTTATCACAAACAGATTGCATGGAATTGCCAGCTTGACTCCATTCAGTTGCAGAGTGATAGCAGACTGACTCCGTCTAATTGTCATTTTTTTCAGCATCTTGATGCACCAAAGTCGCTTTGAAGATAGCAACTGACTGCAAGTAGTAACAGATCTGGTCTGTTACTACCAGGTATTACTACCATGTATTATCTTATTATGGTTTTATGGTATATATATATATATAAAATTGTCATAAATATGCCATGACTACAGTCATCTGTTATCTAACTTACAACCACTAGTCAGGTAGCTAAATCTCCAACTGGGGTGTCACTGATTGTGTTTTGTGTCAAACACTCGCATCTGCTATTAGACAGAAACAAATCAACATCACTCCTGATTTACTACAATGAGGTGTTTGCAAAGTGGAGCTCCCGCCAACACTTTGACACTTTCTCTCTGTCAACTGGCTGCCATTTCTGCCCACCTTTGCCTCTCTAATGCATCAGCACGCAGCTCAGGCCTCCCCATGCCCAGTAATGGCAAGTCAAATAGCCTTTTAAGCAAATTCCCTGTGTCTTCATTTCACAGAGGAGTGCTGTGAATCTGTCTGGGATTTCTCCCTGTGTACTTTGTCTCGCAGTGTGTGAATTTCTCTACAGCGCATGAAACGATGTGTTCATGTCGCCACACATAAATGCGTGCTTGTCCCACTATCTTAAACCTAACAATTTAAGATAACTCTGCTTTGGACTTCATTTAAATTTGCGTACGTACGCAAGCTCACCCACAGAGACACACAACCCCACACAGTAATCTCTTTGCTGACATGTCAGGCAACAAAGTCAAACAAAAGATGGCTTGAAAAAGGCCCAGCTGAGTGCCATTAAGACACTGAGATTTGCTTTAATCGTGGAAATCCCCTCCCATGTCTCCTTTTATAGTGAATCCACTATCTGGATAATTAACTGTACTATCTGACCTGCCGTGGTAGGCAGACATTCCCTAAACCTGAATCGAGCCTAGCAGGAATTAGGAGGCGGCCCAGCAGAATGTGAGAGAAAAACCCAATGCAAAGAAATAAATCCTTGCGCTTTGTAATTAGCCGCCACCATCTCTCTATACGCCTTTTCGTCTGCTCACAGCTGATCTCCTCTCGGCTAATTTTCCCTTGTTTTTTTTTCCCTTCACCCTCATCTGTACCTTCCTCAAAACCTTATTTTCTTTTTCTGCACTTTTACAGCTGCCCTCTATTTCTGCTCCCTTTCCTTTCCCCTCTTCATCTCATCTTTCCCTCCTCTATTTTTTCTCCCTTCACCTCCTTTCCTTCTCTAGCTTGTTCCTTTCCAGTCTATTGCCTTGCCTGATTTTCATAAGATTATTCCACCCGTTTGGTGGCTTTGATGAGTATCCGCACACTAAAAGCTGTCAAGCCCCTTTTTAAAAAGCCAGAGGCCCCACCCCCCCCTTTTTCAATGAAGTGAATTTGTGTCCCAAATAGCTCCTCTGCACTCATGAAACTTCAAGAGGCAGAAATAATGAGATAGCATGCTGACTGACATTTCCAGACCTTGGCCCTGCGTCTGTGTGAATGCATGTATGCCTGTGTGGGTGTCTTGAGTTTTTTCCCGTGTGTTTGTGTGTGCATAACAGAGATTCACCTAATAATCTCCTACCACCACAAATCATAAAAACACGCGTGACGCGCTTCCTTTTTGTGCATGTGTCAAACATGAAATGGACCTTTTAATGTGGGGGAAAAAAGAAAAAATGAAACTGAAGTTTAAATGTGATATTGCTCAAATTTCCAAAAGAGAGATAACTGCTTCCTCTGTAGTTTAATGTGCTAATGGACATGGGAAATGGGAAAAGATAAAGTGGATTCTCTTTAATAGACTGGAATGCTCTGAAATTAAAGTTAGATTCTCAGTTTTAAAATGAAAGTCAATTTTTTTTCTGTCTTTTACCACTCTTACAAAAAAACCACAAAAAAATTGGCTTTAAAGTTTGCTTCATTTAAATTAGACAAATTCAACAAAGTAACTGTTTGACTTTGTGGGGAATATACTTGTGGCCAATTGCCAAGACTTGGATGAAAAGAGGGAAACCGCTCTCATGTCTGACCCTTACGTAGGGAGATTGGATTCTGATAACCTAGCTAAAAGGTTTGAAAAGGAGGCTAACTGCTAGCCCAATTGTTTAAAGGTAATAAAGCCCAGAAACAAATTAAAGAGCCACTAACACATTGGTGTGTTTAATTTGTACCTTGAGGATCCCCAGTATCAAGAAAGTCACGTCACCTCGTCAATAAGTAGTCTTCAAAATTAGTAAAGCCACATAGGAGAAGATTTATTGCCTGAACGAACAATATGTGTTCATTTCTGAGCTGTGGCTGTACTATGTGCAGATTCTGTTAGTTTCCAGGTTTTATGCTGACGCAATCCATCTGCAAAAAGGCACTGCACCAAAAATTGCTTTGGTCACTAGCAGATTGCTCCAGTCACCCGGAGTTTGCATGGAAGACGCTGAAGTACTCACTGAGTGGTAGTGAAACAATGCAAAGTGTGACATTGAAGTGAAAATGGAGAAAAGTGCAACCAGTATGTTACAAAAGGCACAGCTACTAATATGAAGGTGAATAATTTCCATTTCCAGTTTTTCACTTTTTCCTTCCCATTATCAGCAAGCAGTTGGCAAGAGTTTGCAGAAAAATCAGCGACCAAAGCAACTGCAAGGACGTTTTTGGTGTAGCACCATACACCCTTGGCAACAACTCGGAGAACATGCATTTTTCCCTACCGACCTGCCGTTACCAGGGGGGTCAGTGACCCACCTCTAGACATACAAGACTGGGGCTTTGGCAATCGCTTTTACAACCCCTTGCCAACTGGTTGGGGAGCGCTGGGAATACCGGTTGGTTGCTGTTTGCAACACTGTAAATTTCCCACAATGTGGGACAAATAAAGGATTATCTTATCTTTTGTTGACCAGTTGCTAGACCTGGGTGACCTGGGTGGGCCTAAGAGTGGCATCAGACACCTCATCTAACTATTTTCAAAAATTTAAACAGGTTTTTATGTAAAAATATTAAACATCTATTAAAAAAATAACCCTTTCATGAGGTATTTTTGTTAGAATAAACACTATAATTTAGCTCACTTTAATCATCTTGCACTCATTATCCTTAAATCCACTTTGAATGCCTGAAACCTTGGCATTGTGTTTTGTATGCAATTAGATTTTTATTTCCATTTTTGTACAGTTATTTTATAATTTATTTCATGAATGAAAATACTTGTATATCTCTAAATTCCAGTAGAATGAAGGCCAAAAATGTGAATGGTGTCTTTTTTCAACTTCCTAATTCATAAATCTTAATTATATTTTACATCTTTCAGTTTATGTGGTGGGCTATACTCTAAATCAGTGGTCCCCAACCTTTTTTGAGCCGCGGACCGGTTTAGTGTTAGAAAATATTTCCACGGATCGGCTTTTAAGGTGTGGCGAATAAATACGTCAAAATAAATGATACGACCATAACCAAGTGTGATATTTTCTACGTATAATAATAAAAAACGTGAATCCACTTTGTATTCGTATGCAACTCTATCAGCAGCGTTCTCGTAACATCCCGCCTCAACATGAATAACAGGCTCTCTGCCCACAGCGCTCCCTGGTCAGCTGTTAGAGCCATGGTAAAACATGCCTTCAAAATAAGATACACCGCAAAAACAAATACAGTAGAAATCACCTGAGTCGGATTCAAATGGCCCAGTGCAATGGCTTCTGCTTCATCTATGAATTTGCTTCTGCAAATTTTATAATCTGAAATTTTACTCGTAAGTGCAAGTTTGTAGCTTACACTTGCCACGATTGTCCCCGGTGAAATGAACTGATATAAACACTAAAACAATTTCCAGGCGTTGTTAGTGTGTGTAGTTGTGCACGAACGAGCCGATGCATGGAAGTGGGCGGACAGGAGCTGAGGAGGGTTTTAGCGCTAAACTCATCCAGTTTATGCGATCACATTTAACTGGAAATTTATTACAATGGGACCAGATTTTTCATCCTAGGTAGGTGAATATCCGACGGATTTATGTGATGATTTTATTGGAATTAATGTTAGAAAAAATCAGGACCTGCAGATGCCATCCAACTGGAGCGAAAACCCGATTTGTGCGACTTCGACTTAGGTGATTTTTACTGTATAAAGCGCATGAAAAATACAACTCACCATAACACTGAATCAGTGTAAGCCCCCTGAGCTTGTTTCTCTGATACTCATTTTTGCTGGCTTCTGGTTTGGCTGGGTTCGGCCGATTTCACATGGAGCGTGGCTGCAGAGCCGCGGTGTCAAGCGCTGGAGAGTCAGTTTGATGGCTGGGTCTACCTCACTGCTATCCCCGGTGTTGATAAATAAAAATGGTAAATGGACTAGTTCTTACATAGCGCTTTTCTACTCTTGTTGAGCACTCAAAAATTTAAAGAAGCGTTATGTAGGTCAACCAACCGATTTCGTTAGACAGGCCTGAAGCTTCTGGGTTTAATTTTAGCGGTGACGTATCATGTGAGCAGAAACGCCTTGACACGTCAAGAGGAAGTCATGGAGGGAAGTAACGGAGCGAATCCGCCCATTTTTCAAAATAAAATATAGTTTAGGCGCAGATAATAAGTAAAACGGAAATAATTTAAGTTATTTATTCTTTATGTGCGGCCCGGTACCAAATGTCCCACGGCCCGGTACCGGTCCACGGCCCGGGGGTTGGGGACCTCTGCTCTAAATCATTTCATTTATATACCACTTATATGGCAAGCTGGCAAGGTGCAGTACAGTACACTACACACACATATACACATATACTGTATGTGGACAACAGACATTGAAGACAAACACAATTAAAATAGAAGGTGTATATAAAACACAATTTGAAACCTGAGAATCGTGACACTGTGAAACTTCTTTTGTTCCCTCATGTCCAAACGTCTCAACTGTCTGGTTGCCACATTGCTGCTTCTAGCTACGTCCTTCTTTCCATGCATACTATTTATGCTAGGTACCATTGTTGTGCATAACTGGCAGGTTGTGCGGCGTACCATTGCTCTGGGCTTGTTTTTCGCTCCTGTATGTGTGTGCTTGTGTGTACGTGTGTGCGTGTGTATACTGGCCACCAGGTACTGCTGATATCGTTCTTTCGCAGATGTGCTCTGACATTTCCTCACAGCTGAACGCCAACAGCAACCCAAGATTTGTGGACACACACACACACACACACACACACACACACACACACACACACACACACACACACACACAAAGAAGGAGAGCCCAAAGGCAGTGTGAGCCAGAGGAGAAAATGTCAATGCGAACAGGATCTGTGGGAAAGAGATCATTTAACACCACTGTCTACAGAGACACCGGCACATCAGCTGTGAACTGTAAACCCCTGACACATAGACCTGGAAGCAGCTTACAGTATGATCATAAACTTCTTATTCAGTCCAGCTCCAATACTTCCATTGCATTTCATATTTAAGCCAAATGTGATCAGAATAATCAGAAAGCTGTACAAAACACAGAAAGTTGTGTATTTAAGCTTACAGTAATTTAGCCATCAGTTCAAGTTCAGTTATTAGAAAGTAAAAACTGCAGTTACAAGGAGGAAGAGTGGGGAAAAAAAGGCACATTTATTCTGAGTGATTTTGTGCCTCTTTTTAAACCATGCAGCCATGCAGAAGTAAAATTTGGGTGTTGACTTATGCCTTTAGAGTTAGAGCTTTAAAGAGTAACTAAATCCACTTTCATGAGGCGTCAGTTCAGCTGTGTCAATAGGTGCTCGTAGGACAATCTACCACAGGGATAAGAAGGATGGAAGTGTAGCTCTGAGTGGCTTCTGAGTCTAAACTTGAAAGCATTTTTTTATAAATATATATATATATATATATATACAGAAAGAGATGCATTCAAGTTAAAATGGAGTGTTAAATTACTCTTTGTGTTACTAGAAATGAATTTGTTTTACTCTTCACACAATGCAAAATAAACCCATCATTATTCTCATTCTTTTTTATTATCTCAGCTGCCTTGTGATTGTTTTGGAGGCTCGCTTCCTTGCGTGATGTACCAGCACTGAACTGCCGTCTGACAGAGGCAACTTAAAGCAAAATGGGAGAGGAAAAAAAAAATGCTGTTTGCTTATACTGCCATTATCAGCAGCTGAGTGAACAAGTCGTAAACAATGCAAAGAGCGAGGAGATGTGACAAACACACAAGCACGTCAGCGCCGTGGCACAGCGCTGTAATGATGGGTTATGATGACAGTTGTGATCGTGATGTGGCCGACGGTAATGAAGGTGACTACGTTGAAGTTGATGATAAATGACATCGTGGCATACTTAGTCTAAAGTGGAACAATGGCTCAAGGCTGCAAACAGAAATAAACATACTGACATAATTAGTTTGCACACGTATAGTATGCCTGCTGTTAACCGCTCATGTGTGTACTGATGTATGAGAAAGGTGCATGTATGAGTTTGTTAATGCGAGCTAATGCATGCTCCAGGATGCATATGAGGAGGCCTTAGAGTCTCTTAATACAGAGTATGTTCAGCTTGTGGAGGCCCCGGACCCTCAATACGCCCCTTCTCCTTCCTGGATGTTGATGATTCTTGTCTATTTAGCTTTATTGACCTCTACATCCAAACTAATCCGCCTTAAATTATGCATAACCTTTTACTTGGCAGTGCTCCCCATAAATCTGTTTATTCCCTGTTTGCTCCCTTACAAAGCCCACTAAACAAATTCCAATTAAGCAAAACAGCAATACAGCATGAATGATAATTCAACTCAGCGCAGTCCCCAAAGCAGATAAAAGCATAATAATTGCTGTTATGTGTAAGTCAGCTTATAAAGACTGTTGAGTTTCCCTTGAATCAGGTTAGCCTAATTATATTAGGTCATTTGTTTTTCTGTTTTTTTATGAATAGTGATAATACACTAATGCATGCCCCTTTTGTGCATCCATGTGCATGTATGAATAATACTCATGCATTCTGCATGATCATATTGCATGTGCATGCACACAAGGCTGTTTGTCTTTGATGCCTTCTTATAAATGTACCCCGCTTACATGGGAAAATAATGCGTTTCTATAGTAATATATTGTAGATTGTTTGTTGTCATGATGCTGAATGAATCTCAGCCCCCAACGGACACCTAGGGTGATGAATGAGAAGCGAGAACAAATGCAAGCATTGGTTTGTGATGTAAAAAAAAAAAAGAAAAGTAATTTAATAAACCACAACAATAAAAGCCACCTTTGTTTCCAGTCGAGCACTTTTATTGTTGAGCAGCAGCAGGAGGAAATGCTTGCACTGGTATTAAGTTTCCGAAGGTGATATAGCGTTAGGAGAATAGACAGTCAACATAAAGCGGGTATCAGTTTCATACAGCTGCAGCGCGAGGCCGAATCAAACAAGCATCCTGCCAATCCCTCGCACGTAGGAAGGAAATCTGGATTCAGCACGTGAAGGGCAGCAGCAAGGAAAATTACTGCTGAGGAAAATAATTACAGAACGCGCATACATCGGTGGTTAATTGGAGGAATATTTCATAAATGGGGTTTTATTCAAATGAAACATCTCAGGGTGAGGAAAAAATGTAATGTTTGCTAGAAATAACCTAAAAAGGGAGGGGGGTGGTTTATTATGAAAACTGAACTATGGCATGGACTGAAGTGTCACCTGCAACTAGTCAATTCCTTTTTTTAAGAATCTAGATACTTCCATCACTTCTTCTTGCCACCAGCTAAGGCCTTGTTGCCTATTCAGTCTATATAGTCTATGATAATTTAGTAATTAGAGCAAGAAAACAAAATAAAATAGTAATGGGTTATGCAGTGTTTTTGAGCCAGAAACACTTCTCCTGTTTCATATAAAGGAGACTCGTCATGTGTCAGGCGTTAATCTTAAAGCTTTGATATTGGAAGACAAAAAAAAAAGGAAACTGGAGGAGGAGTGACTCTAAATGCTATCAGCAAAATGTAAGAAGAGGTAATTCAGGTCGCTCGAGTCAATTTGACACCATGAGCCATTGTTTGGGTTTCCTTTTTTCCACTTTCTTTTGCTGTATTATTGTTAAGGCTGTTTAATACACTTTTAAATGAATATGCTGATATATAAAAACACACACACACAGCTACACACCGTTTTGTGTTTTCAAAAGTACCGAAAATTACCTTCATTTTCCCAAACTCGCCGTGTCTGAGAGAAGGATTTTTTTTTCCCCAGCACTTCTTGTTGTTATTGTCATTCGGCTTATTTAATGCTGCCTCTGAGTATACTTTTGCTCATTGTTCTGATGATTAATTTCATTTTTTTTTACAGTCGCTTTTCTTTTTGTAATAACAAAGACTAATCAGGCTTCATTATCCTACCTACTTTCAAAAACTTCATTTTTGCCCCCCCTCCATTCTCTTTCATAAGAGGGTTTCACTCAATAAGGCAGTGTGTTATTAATTTCCTTTGACAAACAGGGGAAAGAAGGAGTTCTTGCACTCAAAGAGCGCGTAAAAATGAGAGTGAAAAGATATAAGAAACAGGAGCAGTTATCGACTTTTTAGGAGAATCATTTTGTTGTGTTGCTTTAAATATGTGAAAGCCTCCTCACACTGTGTCAAATATTCAAATACACAAGTTTCACATCGTAGAACAAAGTAACTTAGATGGAGGCTCCAGTCGATCCAGCATGCACCAGGTGTCCTTCACTTGGTCACATGTGTGCATTTCAAAGGATAAACGCTCCAAATATATCTGTCCTGGTGCTCTGAATTTCTAAGACCTCTCTCCATTAAGTGTGAGCGATAACAGGGCCCCAGCTGTGCTTTCTGCCACCACCGCTGCTCCAAAGACACCGAGAGAAAGTGAGGGAGAGAGAGAGCGGTTGAACTGATTGTTCCCCCCTTCTCCATCCCCACCCCAGCGGTCTTGACCCAGTTAAGATGGTTCTGTGACTGATAACCGATGCAGAGGCCGTCAGACAAGCTTTATTGAGACAATAAATGAGCCGGGACTCTAGTTGCACCGCAAGGAACATTAGTTATGTATTTAGAGTACTGCTTGGCTGAGCCCTGTATCCATCCTCCCTCTCCCCTCCGTTCCATCCTGTCTTCCGCTCCCTATTCTCTACTCCTCTGCGCTCCTCTGATGTCTGATGTCATTTCCTCCCAACCATGGCATGGCAGCTTCATCAGGAAGCAATCTAGTTCTCACTCCTACACAATCCCTCCACCCCCGCACCCTCACCCTGACTCCTTTCCAGAAAAGTGCTGAGTTACAGATCAAAATCTGGCCAATCTCCCTCTCCTCTTGATTCTATCTTTTTTCCTACCTTTTTTTTTTTTTTCCTGTATCAAACTGCCAAGTTTAGATTAACGCCAGAACTTTCCAACTTCAATTTTTGATGCATTTTTACCTCACATAGCTTCAGTCATTGTCTCTCTCTACAGCAAGTAGGTGAGGTGATAACTGGTGTGGTGCAGGTTTGGCCTTTAAAAAAATAGGTTATATTTGCACTAAAGAGAAGTCTGATTTCCAGGTTCCCACGTCTGATTCTGTGTCCACACAGATGCCCTCGCTCTGCATTGCTTTGAAGCCGACAACTGGTCAGCAGTGGACAGTCCAAGTGCCGGATGCCTAGGTAACCCTCTAATGTATTTATTCCCTGTCATATGTCAATCATCGGTATCCTGCACTCTCTCTTTTGTTTTCTTTCTAGTCTCTACAAATGATCGATTTGAAGTCGAGAAAACTTTATCTCGGGACCCGTAGTCATGTGAAATTGCAAAAAAACGTCACTTTTGCCCCCCTGTGGTCATCATGTCGCTGTGAATCACTTCCTGTGTGAATGCAGGGTTACTCTAGGTTTCAATAGGAACTAATTTACTTAAAAACATGTACTTTTACTGAATCACCATCAATGATTAGAAAAAAATCACAATTTGTCCAGCTTTATACTTTACACTGCTGAATTGTTGAGTTACATTTTTTCTTATATACACATCAGCTGCATTGAAAACTTGAACTGTGATATTTAGCTTTGTCTACACAAGAATTATTTACCTACATGCAACAAAAGTCTGCTCAGACGCAACCGGTCAAAAGCAAAAAAAAAACCCCACAAAAAACAGGAAAACATCTCACACCCAAATTCTTGTTTCTTTTTAGATATTACACGAAAAAAAAAAAATATCCAGCTGCTCTCTCAATGCCATAGGTTTCTGTACAACAGGGGGATGACCTACTAAAAGGCACCTAAAAGGGCTTTGAAAGTCTTTCAACCTTAGATTTTAATTAGTGTACCATTAGTGTACTTAAAAGTGCCTTTTAATTTGCTTTTAATTCAGTAACCAGATTTTTGTTGTTAATTATTATAATTTTTACAAATCTGACTTGTTATTCAAAAATACACGTTTGTTCCTTTTTTTTTTCCTCTGGACTCACTCCTGTATTTATATGAGTGCTTTAATCATTGTCCTGTTAACCCATTTGAAGTACTGCCAGTTCATAACTTGTGCTCTATTAATACAGTTTGATTAACTGATTTGTTTTATATGAAAAGTCCACTGAAGCAAAAGAGGGAAACATCAAATCATTATGCACCAATATGAACCCTGTTCCATTTACTCCCTCCACTTCTATTCATTCCTCTAATTAATGCACTAAAACAAAAGATAATGCAATCTAACTATTATCCTCCACTATTAATGCATAATGGTAAAGACCACCACTCCCTGTAATTCCCTATTTAGAGACCCGTATGTATATGAGGGAATATTGTGTGTTTGTGTAGGAATACACACGTAAATACAACAACGCCATTTCAACTGTCTTGCGTAAAATGGCCATTAATCTGTTTTACAAAAGCTCATTGATGGTAATGAGCAGTGTTATGAAGACATGAAAGAATAGACTGATGATTACGAGGCTTGTGCATGTTTTTCATATCTGGGGATATATAATACACCAATAACTATCACAATTAGATGCACTTGGCAAACAATAATGTTGTCTTATAATTACATTCCACAATGAAATTAGGTTAAAGAACCTCCCTCTTGTTCCAGCTGCACGAGTGGGTTCTTATATGTTTGTGTGTGGGCACCGCACTTAGTAAGTGTGGCTAAGGGTTGTGGAGTTTTTAGCTTGACATTTCCAAGGATCAGCGAGGATCAATAGCAAAGGTCAGTAAAACAATAACCTCCGGTTTGTTGTGACGACTGTTAGAGGAATTGTGCCCATGGCTGCATTTTTGACTGCCTGATGCTTTAACGGTATATTTTTCCATCTGCATCGATCAAGGACTGTGCTATAAGTTATGAACCAAATGCAGCTTGGACTTACATAATCCCCGGTTTGTTCAGTGGCAGCCAATAGATGCCCAAGCAGGTACGAGAATTTGAACTATTTCCTACAGCAGATTCAAGTAGGGTTCTTCCCAGTATCAGCTGTCTTTGTAGTGTTACGTGGACCCAAGCAGCGCACCTAAGCATTCAACTTAACAACAGGGTTGCACTTAGAGTACTGTAGTGGGCGTTCAGCAGCTATGAGAGCTGCCAGTTAGCAGCAAGCGGCAACAGTAAACCTCGGAGACCCGGCCATTATGAAGTCCATCATGCACGCCGAGGGGCATTGTGCACCTCAGATTGTAAACAACAAATCGATAGCTCATTTGTCATTTGGTTTGGAAGGAAACACTTTTTTTTTTCTTTTTTTTTTGGCGGGGAGAGATCCACTTTTCCAATCCAAATGAACCAATCAATCTCAGCTCTCCCCCGGGGCCTCCCCGCCACTGAGCAGGGTGAGGGTGGAGCTGGAAAACTACTCCGTCTCCCTTTTCTCACTCATTTCTTTCCCCGTGTCTTATCTTCTCCCGTTGTTCATTTTTTTCCGCCCCGCTCTTGCTAATACTTGCTCAGTCTCAGACGCATCTTTCTGTCTGTGTTCCCTTTCTGAGTGTGGTTCTTCTGTCTTTCTACACCACCACCCACGTCGTGTTCTCGTGGTGCATTTGTAATGCAGAGAAAAGAGGAGGAGGAGAAAGAGTGGAGAGGAGAATGGGTTCTACTGTTCCGCACTGATGGTATTTCGTGTTTAAGTGGGGGGGCAGAATGTTCCTGCCAGAGTGCTGCTGATGCTGAACGGGACTGGCAGGTGGATTATACCTTGTGCAGCTTTGTCCCTGGACAAATTTAAAGGCAGCCCAACAACTAGGCACCATGGGAGAATGTAGGTACAAGGGAGATTTGGACTGTCTCCCCCCCCCCCCCCCTTTCTTTTTCCCCTATGGCCATTCACTTTTTATTACAAATTCTGCAGTGGCTATATTTCATTTCACATTGTTTCTCACACACACAGACACATGTACACAGACACATGTATATAATGACACACATAGTTTCACTTCTAGTTTCACTTCTTCTGATTCTAAGCGGCGTTCCACTCGTAGCTCTGAGCATCTGCTTGGCTATCTACATAAGAGCTTGTGGGGGCTGAGATCAAGTGGCAGTATATGAACTGTGATGAGCAGCGATACGCTGAAACACTCTTACTGCTCTTTAGACAAAACAAGCACTGCGCATCAAGTGTTAAACATTTCCAACATTGATACTCAAAAATGCTCGCCAGTGTAGTGAGAATTATTCCAATATGTTTAGTTATGGGAGGCTGTTTTCAGCACTAGCCTCTACATCTGTTTATGTTATGAAATTAACTGTAAATAAGCTGTCCAATAGTTCGCTAACAATGCTCCTTACTTATCTTAGGCCTCAGTCACACTGAGAGTGTTCAGTGACCCCCTGGTAGACACAGATCTCAAGGGAAAAATGTGTTCTCTGACTGGCTCTCTCTACTGTAGGTGAAATTGGTCACAAGGAGGTATTTGTTGCTACACCAAAAACCTCTTTTCAATCACTTTGGTCACTTGCAGATTGCCATGTTCACCCTTAGTTTCAGTAGAAGCCATCGACTTGTCTGCAGACACTCGGCAGGCAGCAGGGAAACTGTGAAAAGTGCGACACAAGCGCGAAGTGGAGACCATTAACTTTCAATGTAAAAGCTGAAAAGTGTTTGTTTAAGGCACAACTTTTACTTTGGAGACTAACATTTTGCATCACACTTTTCACAGCTTCAACTATCACACGGTGTTTGATGGCAGACCAATTTCATCCAGTGAGAGTCAGCAACTTTCAGCAACCACTCAGCAAGGATTGCCAGCTGGTCTCCAGGCCTGTGTGACAGAGGCCTTATGCTGGGCAGTCCCTCAGTTATCCACTGCTCCTCTCTATGGCTACAACTTCATTAGGCCAACTTTCCCCTGATTGACTGTCCCTCATAAACAGAAGGTTGGCATTTACAGACTGCCTTCTGTAAATGGCCACAAATTTCATCTCGATTACCCATGTTCACTGCTGTGACTACAGCATAATTTGATGTTTCTCAAAATAAATATACCTATATATGTATATATGAATTGAATTCCTGGCACTCCATACATCTCCTAAATAAGTGGCCTTTAAGTTGGTGTGTTGCAACAGGAAATGTTTTTTTTTTTTTTAAAAAAAACACTAATACAAATGTTTTACCTGGACAAGGCGCGATATTTTAAGTCAGTGGTTTGCTGAGAATTGTGGAGATTTTCATTGAATTTAGGAAGAGTTTAGCTGCATGTCTACAAGAATCTATGACATCATATTTGTGTTAAAAAATACTCTGGTAAAAGGTAAAGTACTGATTCAACTTCTTTACTCAAGTAAAAGTAAAAAGGTACAGACTCTGAAATGTACTCAAAGAAAGTAAAAGTAACTCTTTGGAGGACGTTTCTACCAGCTATTTTTGTGTAAAGCTAACTGAACCTGCTATATTAATATAATATTATAAAATAACATTACATGATTACAATCTAGATTTTAATCCCAATGAATGCACTCAGGTTGAATCTGTTATGTAGGACACAAACTGTGAAAGGGAATTTAAACACAGCTCTATTCTCTGTGTCCTCCATAGTAGAGGGTGACTGTGCTTAAACACCTAAACACAAACATGAGGATACTCAGGGGTTACAGTGGGATGCAGAAGGTGGAGGAACCCTAAGATCAGCTGTAGTGGCTCTGCATGGGGAGAAGAATCACAACTTTCTATTGTGAGCTCCAGTAAATTTTCTTGGTGTGCAGGCTGTGATCAGCTGACCTGCTGCTGCTGCTGCTCTGAGGTTTGCTGCTCTGTGTGGATGAACTGAATTCACAAAGATGTAACCCAGTATTTCACAGCTATCTGAGCTGATCTCCATCCCCTACACTGACAGCATACAGGCTGTAGAAATGTTGCATTCAGTGAATGAATCTCAGCATCAAAAGCTGTGCTTCAAACTTATCTCTGCTACTGATGTAACCTGTAACTCTGACCATGAACACAGCCTCTGTGCACCAACACAGAGCTTTACTGTAAATACAATACAGCAAACTGACCTGTTTATCCTGCACTAAACTGCAGAGTATTTTAATACAATCTTTGAATAACACACAGTTAGTATACCTCACTTTCTTTTGCAGTCCTTACCTTTAAATCTAACATCTCTTCTTCCTCTCCTGTCCTTTTTCTTACATCTTTCTATATCTGAGTGAACTTCTCTCTCATTCTTTTCTCCCCGTAGAAATACAGCAGCTCTTCTTTTAGCTAGCAGACACGCTGTGTGACAAACTGCAGACAGTTTTTGTGCTGCTATTTGTTGAGCATTTAGAAACGTTGCATTTAAAACTACCTGCCACCACACGTTACTCCCTTTATGCTAGCGCCTCTTCAGTAGCCCTAGCTAGATGCGCAACCACAACTTAGGGAGAAACTAAAGGTATAAAATGGAGTTTTCTTTTGTGTTGTTTTGTTTTTACTTCATAGGATTCTAGCATTAGTTTTGCTCAACTCCATCTGAGCCACGAAACCATCAATTAATACAATACATATTTTGGCAGGTGAACTATATGCAGGTTACTGAGCAACATTCTGCATTAAAAAATTATTTCCAGCCACTACCTATTTATCCTAACTTTAAGTATAATATGTTAGGTTAACTTGAGGAAAATGTATTTTCTTAATCACTGTTATTATTTGTATTTCTCTTGCCAGTATTAAAGTTACATGCAAATTGGTTAGGTAATTATTTTTCTTCTTCTCCTTAACGAGCTGCAAAGAGATTGCTTTAAGTGCATCTAAATCATGAGATGAATAAATGAAAAGCCCACTACATTTTAATAATGCTTTTACTTTAAAAGCCAAACTTTTAATTAATGAGAAAGTGCTAATGTATCTTTCAAAGTTCTATTTATGAATCTACAGATCTACTTTGTGTTAAATTGAATTAAAAGGAAAACCTAATGGACATGAGTGACGAATAGCTGGCAGCTTGTGTTGTGAGTATTCTGGAAAAAGTGTGTAAATACTTTTAGAAAACGTGAACTCAAAAGTGTACTGAAACTTTTATTTATTTTTATTATGACAGCTATACTTTACCTGCTGTTAGTCCTTTCTATCAATGTGCACATCATACACATATGCAGCAAAACACACACACACACACACACACACACACACACACACACACACACACACACACACACACACACACACACACACACACACCAGCTGTAATGCAGTCTTTCCAAAAAGTCAGTTCCCAATAGGTAACAGAGGTTATGGAAAAAGGACAGCTTCAAATGTGTGATTAAATACATGACAACTAAACACCAACGGACAATTTATCACTTCGTACCTGTGTACGAGTTGGGTTTAATGTGAGCCAACAGCTGTGTTCACCGGATTTACTGTAAACAAAACAATTTCTACCCTGCTCTCCTTTACTTTGATTTGCTCTCCTGCCCTTGCTTTCTCATTCTCTCTCTCACGCGTGCACACACACAGACACACACACACACATGCGTGCGCACGATGCACAATTTCCTCTCTCCTTCTCCATCTTTATCAGTGTAAGTCCAGCCTCTGGTGGCTTGCTCCCTGTGGGCTTTGTGTAACTCTCCATATTGACTTTGTCCTGTCTCAGGAGATGATCTCGTCTCCCACAGGAAACCCACTTTTTATGCACATGCAACCTTGCACATATCGCAAACACATGTATAAACACAGTAAGGGAACTCTAAATTCTGCATAAATTCACTATGTCAACTATCAAAGCGGCACATTCTATCAAAATTGTCTTTTAACAGCGTGAGGCTGTAGTTACAGTAATAAACTGTGCACACACACACACACACAGATATATATATATATATATATATATATATATATATGTATGTGTGTGTGTGCCCTTTGGTCACTGTCCACAATTGTGTACATCATTTTCTATAGTTACTGTAATATTCATTTTCTTACATCTCCTACCTGAAACAATTATGTAGGAAGAAGATTCAATTAAATGAAATTAAATAAAGATTAAATTAAATTTGGTGAATTTTTATCCACCAAAATTCCTGTACCGTGATTGAGGGGGATAAATGTTGACAAACCACAAAGTAAAGCAATTAAAGCAATGACTAAAAGCTACATTCTGCACACTTGATGTAACCATTTCAAATTCCCTGCATTAGCAATCTTCCTGAGAAAAATACTCAGCATAATTTTCATCAAGATATACAAAAGTGGATGTTGTTCAAGTGTGTTTGCCAGGAAGAGGAGTGGCTATCATCTGAAGAGTGCCTTATATCGTGACGTGAGGGAAGAAAACCGGCTTAACTAGGCCAAAAGGTAGAAGCCTGTCATCAATAGTAACAATACAAAAAGACCATCTGAAAACCTGGAGCTACCAAGTTTGTAAAGAGGCAGCTAACGAACTCATTAGCATAGCATATTTGCTAAAAGGACAACAGGTTTTCTCTCTGCTGTCTCTACCTGTCCCTGACATTTTCTTCACCAATGCGTACTATATTGTCTAATAATAAAAAACAAGTTATTGAAAAGAGATACTAAAGGTCTACAAGCAAACAAGCAAGCTAACAGTCCGTTAGTAAACTCATTAGCGTAGCTCAGTCACTAATAGGCAGACAAGTTTTCCCTGGACTGTGTCTACTTCTGACATTTAAGTCACCATTCACACTATTACTGTATGTCCAATAAATAGTTATTGAAAGAGATAATAAACCTCTGTTGGTAAATGACCTAGCTAACAGTCACTTAGTAAACCCATTAGTGTAACTCAGTCATCAACGGAACAATAGGTTTAAACATTTTATTCTAAAGAGGGTAAATAACAATGAAAAATGCTACATAGTTAATAAGCTAAGACTGTGGATGCTGCAGTGCAGTGAGGTCAGCTTGTCAACGCTTTGTCAACAAGTTATTTATTCAAAATGGAACACAATGAACAGATCCACATTTTACCCACCCCCCCAATAAAAAGAAAAAAGGGTTGGATGCTGAGACCAAACACTGCATCACTATGCAAATAAGTTTATTAATATAAATGAGTGTAATTAGTGTCGTGATGAGGAGGTGGAGCCATTGTTACACTCATTAACTCCATCCTACACAGCTGGACTCCATATGATAATGTAAGACCAGTTTAACCATACCCCTTTTTGTGACTTTATTCCTGCACTATTGTACTGTTAAATTAATAAAACCTGTCTTTACATAAAACACCATCATTTTTGTAATCCATAATAGGCTGCTATCAAAGCAGGCCATCACATATTAAATCACAATTTACAGTAGGACATAAAAAGATGGCGATTAAGAAGCTACAAAGTTTCAAACGGGGTTTATGCATTCATTCGGGGTATATTGTTTATTACTCTAAAGCATTTGAAGAGCAAATTAAACTTAAAGTCTTACAAACTGTATGTTGGACAAACAGTACAGAGAAAAGCACACTGAAGGTCACTCGTGGGTTTTTGATTTGAGGTGAGAATCGGTTTATGTTCTAACAAACAACTCTTGGTAATAAAACAGGGGGAAAAGATTTAAAGGAATAGAGAAGACCGCACAGGCTTTAGCATTCTCTGTGTGGCTGTTGGATTTGAAGCCGTTTTGGATAGATCAGAAAAAGATGCAAGTGATATTGATCAATTCTCTAACAGTGTTCAGTGAATACTCTGAGCTGTCCTGGAGCTGTTGAGGCTGAAAACTGTGTTACGCAGTGCAATTCCCTTCCCCGTAACATAAGACTAAAAGATCTATTGACATGTGAATACTTTTATGGTGTTTGGTTTGAATGGCAATGCTGTTATTCCCTGATTTGAAAGAGTGCACATTTCAGCTAACCATATTAATTATATCAAAATACCTGTTCAATGAATAACTGGCATGTTTTTGGCTTATTCAAAACATGACTGTGAATTTGATTTTCTCCAAATGTTTATTTGTTAATGTTCATTTCTAGTAGCACAAATAAACATCACATAACTTTTTAAAAACTGGTGTGATTACCAAAACCTTGACATGTGTCATATTTATCGGTGCAGGCTAGAATTTTAAGAAGATTCTAGCAGCTTCATAGGAATTATGACTTTCATTTCTTTCCTTCACATCTCAGAGTACTGCTGATTTTCTATGATAATTCACCTGAAACTGCAGGTGTAAAACAGTCACTGAGTTAAAAACCGTCAGGTCTCTGCATCCTGAGGCCTGTAATTCCGTACAACTGCTCTCCTGCGGTAAACAAAGACTGTGGTTGTGCATAACTTAGCATCATGCTTACTTTTACAACAGTAGCCTGTTGATCACTGCAGAACATAAAACGCACCTTTTGGCAAAACCCCTTTTTGGTACACTTCTCAACAGCCCTGGCCTTTAAAGTGCTATATCCACAGTAAAGTGCTCATACAAAGTGTTGTACCCCTTGGGACCAAACCTCTGGCCTCAGTCTAGACTCAGAGAGATTTGCAGGGAGCAAGGTTTGGTTGCCTGTGGGTGTGCATGCAACACACAATCACCTGATGTGAGCCTTTACCTCTTCCTCTTCCATCTATCAATCGGGACGTGCCCTCTGCTCCCTCAAATCAGTCTAAGCCTGGTCCCATTACACCACAGTTTACCCAGTTTTCAAGGAAAAAGTAGCAGTTGTTTTTATTCGTTTAGTTTCACAACCTGTAAACTTCAGCGCAAAAAACATTTTCACATTATTGCAGTTTAAATGGTTATTCAAACTTGTAATCCTTATTTTTAGCTCTTTTTTTTTTTTTGTGAGGATTGTGTAAATGTGCTTGTCCAAAGTAAGGGGGTGTGATCACCAAGTCAACAAATCGATATAAGTCTCATATTGATTGAATGTTTGCAAAACTAGAGTGTACTTTGAAATAATGGGCAGTGTGTGCAGGGCTCCATGACACATAAAATATTCAGGTAACATTTAAAACAATTATTTTAATTTTGTTCGAAGCCAGAAGGTGCACAACCTAAATGAGCACACTTAACTAATCCATGCTTATTCTACATGGTGGCCACTGATATCCTGACTGATTGCCTGGCTTATACAGTATGTGCCCTCACCGTGCCCGAATCATCAAGTTACAGATATCTGGGCATAAATGTTTGGTGGATCTGCTGGCCTGCTGTCTTCTTCCTGTTTTCCTGGTGATAGCCTCCTATCACCAGGGAGGGGGGGCAAGTAGAATACAGACTACCCATTGAGTAATCTGGCCCAGGCCCTCACATGTCGTGACACCTTATGAATCATCCAGTCAGCTTCCTCTTTCCTATCCTAGCTTGTCTGTCAGTGGTTATTTTGTCCTTGAAAAACATCACAGCTGTTTGCTCGCCAGTTTGCATCTGTTGGCTTAGCTCCACATCCACATGTTAAAAGTGGTGTCAGGAGATTTTTAATCCACACTAACATCAGGATGGACAACTGAATAGAATAAATAGAATTAATCAAACTAATGCATATGGATACGGGGAATCGTGCGGATTACCGGATGGAATAGAGTGCCAAGATGGGAACATCAAAGCAGTTAGCGTATGCCAAAAAGCACACCTGCAAAACAAAGTTGGGTTGTATGAATTCTTCTAAAACAAAAAAGATTAGTGACTACAGAGGCACTGAAATGAAAGAAAAGTTTAACATTTGGCAATTATTATTAACACTTAACATGGAGATTGTGTCGACTTCTATGCTTTTTTGGGTTGATTAAGAGCTAACAAAGCCTTCTGCAATCTTGAGAAGAAAATGAAGGTCCTTCAGTTTTGTAGTCCATTTGAACCAGTTGTGTTAATATTAGAACTGCCAAAAAAGTAGAACCTCGTTTGGTGGGGGGGTGCTATTTATCTCTTCCTCAACATCCCATCTGTGACCCATTATTCAGCCCCGCAGTAATTATCAATCTTGTATCTAACTACAGCCCCCTGTATCTATCAATCACAGCTATTATCTCTAGTTACTTCTGGCTCATGTTACAGCAGCCTTCATACAAGAACGCATGTAAACAATATGCGTTGCTACGGAACCAGGGATCCTGTGAATGTTGAGTGCAGCATTTTACATTTATTGCTATGGGGGGTAAAAATGACTCAGTCTGTGGTTCTAGGTATAAGTGATCATAATACTTTTGTTCTTTATCCCACATACAGAAATTACACATCTGTATGGCATGTTTCAAAATGATAAAACGGATGTTTTTCCTTAATTCAGACTGACTGCATTTTGGTTTATTCAGACTGCTGGATACAGAAGAGTTTGTCTGCAACTGAAATTAGGGTGAAAGGACAGGAAAGGACAGGGTGCGACCTGTCCAGTCAGCCTGGACAGGTCGCACCCCCACTCGAGAGCTTTGCTGAATAAGGATTTGGGCCAAAATCGCGAGTTGTTCATTTGCAGCTTATGTATCATGAATGTAATTTTCAGACATAGCTTTGAGAGACTTTTGCTGACAGTGAAGATAACCCCTTTGGTCAAGATACAAGAATTTTGGTTGGAAAATTCATCTTCTGCCTACATAATGTTTTTATGTAGGAGATGTCGGAAAATAATTATGACAGTACAATATATAACTATAGAAAGTGATGCACACAATTGTGTACACAGTGACTAAAGGGGTTAAAACAGCAAACATCGTAAATATCGCAAAGTCCGGTTGTTTTTGATTACGTTGTTGCTTGGCTGTTTTTGTGTGCGCAGCTGGGATACTCGGCCTCCATCTTTGGATGGTTTTTCCCGTGCTGCGTCACATACTGTACGTTGGGGAGTGATGAGTACATATTCCCTGGAGCCTCCAGGTGGATGCTGGGGTGGTGGAGAGATTTTTAGATCACCTTTAGGAGGGTGTGTTTGGTACATTTCATGAGGATAGTTTGTGTATGTGTGTGTGTGTGTGAGACGCAGTGCAGAGTTGCCTGCCTGACCTAGCACACTCCATTCATTAGTTTTACGTCTGATGTGCCCTCCAGATATTCAAAGCACAGTGTATGAGAGTCAAAACACAGCGTACAGTAGATGTCAGGTTAAGATAGCAGCTCTGTTGTTAAAATAGAGACTGCTGCTTCAATTAGCTTGAAAAGCCCAATTATACCAGCGTAAATGTACTGATACAGTAGAAGAGCACTTCAAAAGACACTGGTGATTTGAGTTTATTCTTTAGTCCTAAGTGGACTGTATAAGTAAACAGAAAAAACAAAAAAGTGCATTTCACATAACACATCAGCATCCCCCCCCTGAATAAGATGGCAAAGTCTGCTGCACTTCTGCACAGCGACATTTTGACACTTCCATACGGTAAATACCTCCGTTCGTGCCCTTACGTCTCTGAGCGGATTATTAATACAGAAGGACACTCTGCAGCTAACTTAATCAGATGAAGTGAGGCGGGGAATGAAAGGCAACGAAAAAGGTAAGGAGAGAACGAAAGTGTGTGCAAAATGGCGAAAAAGTGTTGGAGAGGAAGAGAGAACACAACACATTAGACCACATATGATTTATTCCCCCCTCTAGGTGAAGGAGACACCATTTGTTTTCATTTGCCTTTATTTTTATCCCAGATTCATCATGTCTTCACATGCCTGTCACCACTACACTAGTATTATTTTGGCCCATGTGATGTCCCATAATATAAAAATTGCCCCCACGCGACAGCAAGGATGACGCATAGCAAGTGAGGGAGGGGTTCTGGTTTAATTCATTCATCTGATTTCATTCTTACAGTGAAATTAAAAGCCTCCCCTGGATACAAATGTGTGAAGGCTGCGTATAATGATGTCAGTAACATGTACACAAACGCACATACGCACACATTTTATATGTGTGTGCGTTTAACAGAAGGTCCGGCTATCTTTTTTTTTTTTTTTTTTTTTTTTTATTACATGCAAGGTGAGCCAGTGGTGCTCCAACCCAAGGACAAAGACAACTGTGACCACCATCCTCCTCGCGGGGCTTTGCAGAACAATTAGATGAGCGTGGAGCGTGACTGCAGCTGTATTTCAGGACAGTATACCCACAAACACACACACACACACACGAGAGGAGAACACATGTATAAGCCCAGGTGGCTATTAAGCGGTAGATCAACAATACAAGCTAAAAGATGCAATATGTAAAATTCCTCATCAGTACTAATTAAAAGTGTCACTTTGGGGGCAGGCAACATTTTAACAGGAAGTTTTAGTTTTTATTGCAAAGCTGTGTTACAACCTCAGATGTGTTCAAATGCTGTAGTGCAAAAATCACATCCAAAAGTCAGCATAATAGTAGACATTAAAATGGCACTCTTCTGCTGCACACACAACTGAGTCTGCTATGTTATTGCCATCTATCCAAAAGTGGCGAGGTTATGAAGGCAAGGGGATACAACAAGAAACATGGAAGGTCCTGGGCATTGTAGCCTGAAGCAATCTAGTGAAGGGAAGGTTCACATAGCTCCGATACTACTACAAGACCAGCCTAGTTGCAGGGATGCAATGATAACAATGATTATCAATGATGACCTGCACGCCCCAGGACACTGGGGCGTGCAGGTCGGATCACAGCCGACCACTCTCACCCTGGGCACAGACTTTTTGACCCTCTCCCCTCAGGCAGGAGGCTACGGTCCATACGGACCAGAACCTCCCGCCATAAGAACAGTTTCTTCCCCTCTGCTGTTGGACTCATGAACAATTACCCTAAGACTGTTACCACCACCCTCCACAAACGCTGATGACCCTATGTCTATGCACCTGTCTGACTGCACTGATGTACATATTAGTGGAATATAGTCTACATTCTTCTATCTTTTAATTAGTCTCTGCACTGTATATTTTGTAATTTTGTAATATTGTGCTATAGTTATAGCTCTAATATCTCTGTATATTTGCAATTTGTATACTTGTATATTGTCTTATAGTTTTTATACTTATTTGTTTTTTTCTGTAAGCACGAAGTACCGCAGCAATTTCCTAATGCTGTGAACCTGTTCACCCATATGGCAATAAAACCTTCTGATTCTGATTCTGATTCTGATTCTTTTTCTCTGGAGGCTCTATAGCAGAGCACTCAAAGCACTGCCAACAAATGGAAAAGGGAAAAATCCACAATTTAAGAATTAACGAGCAAGACCGAGTGATGCAACCACATGACACATTCTACACACACACACACACACACACACACACAAAATCAAATAAAAGAATTACGCCATATGCTAGTTTCAGCAGTGATATATTATGTGTACACATACATGATGAGCTATAGTTAGACAAGTGTTTAAGATTCCCATCTTGTGCCATCTCATTGCAGGACACTTACTGCAGTTTGGTGTTACAACTGAAATCATCAGAAACAATTTTAGGTTCAGTTTGAATATTATCTTTAGAAATACAAGGAATTGAGTTTATTGTCTGTGAATACATTTATGCACAATATATTATTACTGGATTTTTTTTTCTTTGTTTGGTCTGATCTTTGAAATGTTGAATAGATTTGTACAACCAATGTTAATTCTTTTTTGCTAATATTTTTGCAGTTCTTTTTTTCTTTTTTTTTATGCTGGCTCACTGACTAAGTGAGGTCTTAAAACAAGCCTTCAATACACCACCAGCTTCAGCTTCAAATCAAACAGCCTGGGGTCAGAACAGGTGACAGAATCAAATTTAAAACCTCTGGCAAAAAGACAAAAGCAGATTTGGTAACACTGTAATTTATGATGGCAGTAATGACACCAACTTGCATCACTAATATTAATAGAGCCTGACTATTTTAAATGGCCGATATCTGTTGATATATCAGAATATCGGAGGTTTAAATCACCAATTATCTGTATCCATATCGTTGTTAAAAATCCTAAATAAATTGCAATACAGCCTACCCTAAAGGGCCTAGCTCCCTAGGTAACTAAATCTGTAGGGCAAAAATCAAGCAATGTTCTTAACATGCTAGTATTTGTAGATTTGGGCCAGCCAGGCAGCCAGCATGGACTCCAGCAAGTTAATGCGCCACATCAATGCAGAACAGAGTATTAAGATTAAGGAAACAAGATATGTTTATTGAGCTTAAGAAGTGCTGATGGGTAGATCCAGACTAGCTGTTTCCCTTTTATCTCAGTCTTTGTGCTAAACTAAGCTAACTGACTGCTGAGGCCATATTTGCCTTTCTGGCATAAGAGGGGTAAGAATTTTTGCATGTGACTCTTGATAAAGAAGTAAATAAAATATTAAAGAATTCTAAACATGATTTAAGAGGAGGGAAAAAAATGCACAAAATGTGCAGAAACTGTTTGATTTTCTAATAACAGCATTAATTGTTCATGCCTTCCATCCCGAGTCCTTGCATTCAGCTTGTGCACCCATCCAGCAGAGTGCACCCAGCTGCACAGCAATTACAGGTGGGTTTGAAACGGTACACAACGAGACGCATACATTATTAAATAAACCCATGTTCAGATGAAATTGCTAAGCCAGTCAATAAAGGTAAATTACCAAAGACAAAACGGCGGCGAGGAAGAGCGAGGGCCCTCCCCGAAATTGCACTGCATTAATGAACAACATCATTTCTGAAAATGGAGAGGAAACGCACAGTTTCACCTATCAGCATGAGGCAGAGCGAGGGGAAGAGAGGGAAGAGAGAGTGAGATGGAACACAACATTGACTACCTAATTATGCATTTTATCATTTCAGTCACAATAGAGTGCCTCCTTTCTTTAGCTGCCCAGTGTACTTGTGCAGCTGTTCCTTCGCTGCTTTAATGAGGAAGATAAAGAACAATCACAACCATGTTATATTAACATCCACTGACCACCAAATTGCTTCCTGCTGCAGCATCTCATACACACAAACACACCACTTCCCAATCATGCAAAGGCCGCATAGTCACAGTCCCCTCATTATTTAAGCAACTACATAAAAAACAAAATTTGGTTCATGTTGTTTTTGCCCATCACTAAAGCTTGCAGGACAGAAAAATTACACACACAAGTTTAATAATATTATATAAGGCAGAGGGTATTTGCTTTCAACGTGGGGCTGCTTGTGTTTTGACACTGTAGGAATACAGGCTGTTACACATGACCTCCTGTTTTTCTTCTTCCATTGCCTTTCTCCTCACGTCCCTGCCAGTCAAAGCTAGCACAGATCCTTGACTTGTGGTAGAGCTGTAATATCATGCTGCTGGTCTATCAGATTGTATCCATCCATCCATCCATCCATCCATCCATTGAGGAAGACAATCACCATTTTCCCTTTGGCTCTTAAAAAGAAAAGAATAAAAAGTATCTGTAATCACAAGGTAGAGCTGAAAGGAAGATAAGTGGCTGCAGGAGGGAGGAGGAGATGTACACTGCAGGGCTCTGACACCCGTCATATGGAATCAGCACCTCATGAGTAATGGGGGTTAAAAAGGGAAAAGCGCCTTCTCTCGCAGTGCCAGATGGGCTCGTGTGTGCTGGATCGGAGCTGTGAGTGAGTGAGCGAGTGAATGAGTGAGCGAACAGTTGCGTCCCTTCTTGGCAGTCCCCTCTGTCAACGGCAGAAATCAAATGGCACGGGGGATGCGAAAGATGATTGGACTGCCTCGTCTGAGCTTCCATCAAGAACTGGCAGGAAAAGACACTTTACAATCCAGCAAGCGAACATGTTTCACAGAGGTTGTCACAGACCGACATCTAGACAAATATGGCGAGTTACTAAAGAACAAGCTGTATTTTGCCAAATTAACATCTGTGTATAAGAGATTGTAGCATTTGCTGGAGTTCTTGATGATTTCTAGAATACTTGCAGATGACAAAGTGGTTTCTTTTTCTTCCTGAGGTGGTTTCAACTAAATAACTGTAAACTTTTTTAACCTATGTAAGTACAAGGAGATCAAACATGTGTAATAGGTGCTGAACCTCACCCCATCACATACAAAATCATGAAAAAAAAATCCCAAACATGGGTGCTTGACCTATTCAAACATAATGCTTCAGTAGTAGTTAAGACTAAAGACTCAATAAACACCCTCATTGTGCTGTAAATGTGGCCTGCACCCCAAGAGGGTCTGTAGAAGCTGTAATTATTTATTAATTGTTTGTAGGCTGAACAGACATAGCCCTTTGGACATGCGTTCACAGCAGGGGGAACTTTTCCCTTCCAATTAGACCAGTGAGGTGGAGATGGTGAGAGCACGGGCCATCAACCACGATCGTGCCTGTACGCAGAGTTGTGGGAGATGCAGAGGAAAGGGGGCAAGCATTTAGGAAGGCACACCATGTTGTGTGCAGCATCAGCATCCTCACCATCCTCTGCTGTTCATAGTGGTGTCAGAGGTGAAGCTATAAAGAAAAAAAAAAGACTTGTGGAAAATGACGGTAAAGAAATTCCATTTATCTGTGTTTTTATGTATATAAGTGAATAGACTTTATATAAACTGTATGTGATTTCTTACATATAGTCTGTGTTGTGTGTGTGTGTGTGTGTGTGTGTGTGTGTGTGTGTGTGTGTGTGTGTGTTCTAAGAGGATGTAAAAGACAAGGTGGGAGTGAGTTACAGTCGAGGCTGAAATATATGAGCTCTTCAAGATTTATGAGGCTGAGATGTTAGGATGACTCTGATGGGCTTACCAAGTGATTGGTGTTCTGGCCTTGCTAAGAATTCGCTTTATGAAGAGCTCTGTAATACTTCAACACAAGAGCCTGATGGCTCATTTTAAAACCAGACAGAGCACATGAAGGCAATCTACCAAGCCAACATCCCTCTTCATGAGCACTTAGTGCAGAGTTGATCTTCAGCTGAATGATTTGGCATCAAATCAGCACAGACCTTAACAAGAATGATTTTTTTTCCCCCCTCATCCAGAACAAAATTAATGGTGACTCACTGTTGCTTGGGCAACGTGAGATTTCTGCGTCAAAAATGGCAAGAGATGGCTTCCATTCCACGTGTATGCTTATCAAATGCTTTAAAGAGAACTTCAGTGGCTTCTCTTTTTTTTTTATTAATTCTAATAAAACACAGAGTACAAGATCCACAACAATAGGGTATCAGTGATGCCTGATGTTATCAGCATCTTAGAACCTTGAAACACCTGGGTCCACTTGATCACATGGCGCCTGTAGATTTATGAATGCAGCGCGCAGTGGGTTCTGGGCAGAAGGGATACATGGATATGCAGCTTCATTAGGGGAGAGTGTAATGGTTGCATGAATGCATTATGGCATTAGTATAAGCTTTATCATCTGGGATATTGAATATTTACAATCAGTGTAATTATACATGCCCATGCACACTACGTTTTCATGTTTGGCTGCATGAATTTCCACCATTTGCAAGAAAAAAAAACAAACTGCAAATCTGTTTATACAAAAATGATTGCAGGCATCAAAGTAAGATATGATGAAATACTCACTCATCAGACATTTAAAGGCTGTGCTGTCAATATGGTGAGGATTTGGAAGATTACATAACCCAAATTTTATCTGCTTGTGTTGATTCATGTCAATATGTAATCTTTTGTTTGCGATTAAGACACAACTACCAAACAGCTGTTTGTCTGTTTAAAAAATACTACTAATATCCGCAACCACTGTGCATTGCTAATATGTGAGTATGTCATCATTTATTAAGAAATACAAAACCAGGCCATTTTTTTTTTAAATAACTGTGAAAAATGGATTCGCCTTATTGGGCAATTCAACAGGGAAGACGCTACAAAGCGACATAATGCAAGGTTAATGGATGGAAAACTTACTGTAACTATGCCACAGAATGAAAGTCAGAGCTCAACACTTTGCATTATTTTTATGCTAATGTACACCGCTCGTCAGCTTTTTCACCCCACGGGGGAAAACACAAGCTTTCTTTGTGTTATATTTCTGCTTGTCATGCTGCAAAACACAAACCAGTTCATGATGTTTGTGTGCGTGTAAACTCACAAAGAAGCTGCTTTGATACCAGTCGCTCTGGGGGGGGGTGGAGAGGGAGCGCCACAGTAATATTTTTTACAAAAATTCAGAGTGCCCAAGAAATGGGGAAAAACAGGAGGAAAGTTTTTTTTTTTTTTTTTAAAAAAAGGACAATGCTCATTTGGGAATTTTTTTTTTTTTGTTCTCATTCTCCTTTATAGCCTGTAAAACCGATGGCTTGACAGTTGGAGGAACTTGCTTCGATAATGTTTGAAGAGTGTTGGGGAAGAAAGCTGCTGCTATTTTTAACTCTAACTCAATACTTTTCTTTCATGTATTTTTTTTTTTTTTTTTACCGCTCATGTCCCATGAAAACAAAAAACAGCAGTGTAACAGAATGCTTCCAAAATACTTGCTCACGTCCTTTGATGTCACTACCTACGTATATTATCAAAAATCCTCTAAAAATGATGCTACCTATTTAATCTGTTAAATAATGACGTTACACCGTCATCGCGGTTCTTGGCATTTGCTAAGCTCTAATTGTGTAAAAATAAAGTGTGTGAACTCTGCTTATACTCCTGCCTGCAGACCTTTCTTTCTTCCCATCCAACATCTTATTCTCTGACCTAATTCTCAAAAGGAATACAGAAGACACAACACATACAGTGCAACAATAGTCAGTGTCATTATTGCAGGGAATTAAACTGTAGCAGCTGATGTAAGTCATATTTGCAGTTTTGCCTTCAGTATAAAACTCAGAAATCAGTCAGATGCGTTTCTTTGTCATTTTCCTCACAGGTTGTCTTTTATTATCTGTATCTTTCATTATTCAGGTGGTTTTTTTTGTTTTTTTTTTCAGTATTTCTTCTTTGGTGACTGTATTTGCCGGCATTACAGGCCGTAAGATGCTAATGGCTGCTTCACAATGGATTCACACCACATATGATGCAGCACAGAAAGCGGCTCAGTATACAAAAGACTGATGCCAAAATGAAAATATACAATGTAGATGTACTGCTCTTCTTTTTTTTTTAACAAAATAAAAGCATTAGCAAGAAAACTGTGATTTTAGCAGGCATTGTGGATTCTGTGTATCTATTATTATGCCACTGTTATTTGGGAGTGAATATTTTAGTGCGTACTGGATGATAAATGGGAGAATTTGTCAATAGCACCAGCATTCATAAGAAAACAAGGACTCAAAAGGGAAACGGACTGGAGGAGTTGGTTGTACTGGGTGTTATTGGTATATAAAAAGAATCACGCCGTTTGTGTCCCTCTTCAGTTACAGTAGGAGGCTACAGCCTCTGAGCCATCACACCCAAGGATAAGCATCCCACCCCAGGCTGCAGTCACCATCTGCCTGCCTTATTTTTGCTCCTCTCCCCCTTTGACGAGACTGCAGTGTATCTTTGCCATACATGTGTGCATGAGAAACAGAAAATAAAAAAAGGGGGAAAACAGAAAGGAGTGACATCACAGAAGCACCACTGGACCATTCCAGTCTCTGTGCCCCTGGACAGCACTACGGTAGTGGCTAGCTTGCTAACTTTCTACCAGAGATGACATGTTCTCCCAGCAGACCACGATTCCCTCCTTTCCTCTCTGGATCAAATCAAACCAGTGTGCTGATGCAGTATGATGGGAGCTGTGGTACTGTCTAATAGCCCAGAGACTGAGTCTGACGCATACTGTTGTCTCTATCACTGACTGATTCACTGGAACAATTCCTCATATGCAAGCTACCCGGGGAAGCAAGTCTAGTGGGAAGAATCATTTTTGAAGCTCGCGATGCAGCTCAGTGAAATGACAATACAAGTTATGCTTTAGTAGCGGTGAAAAAGTATTTGTTTAGGTAAAGACAACATTACAAAAAAAATTATTAAATAAAACCAGAATTTTAAAATAATGCTGATTTTAGTTTAAAGTTACCAATACTCTGGAACTTGAAAAAAAGTATATTTTTAAAATTTTGTTTAATACATTTTTAACCATCAAGTTACTGAATAATCATTCAGTTTCAGATCAGAATGAACTCATATGAATTTAAGCAACTTTTAAAATCAGCCCTGCCCAACTGCAGCAGTCACACGTTTTCTTAGGTCATTTCAGTATTTTTCAAATCTTTGGTGAAATACGCTATTCATATAATAATTCAAACTATTCCAAAGATTACCATTATGATTTTATGGTTATTTCATTAAAAGTGATACGGTATAGGATATGGGTTAAAATGAGAGTAACAGCTTTAGATAACATGGTTCAATGGATATATTACTTTTAATTGTAGATTATGACATACATATGACAAATAAATATTCAGGACTACATAAATGTTTAATAATATTTTAGGTTTTTAATGTATGTTTGTAATATTTGTTTTATATGAGGTTGCAAGTAATAGGGCTGCTAGTGTTAGTGCTAGATACTAGCTGTGGAATGTAATAGACTGTGAAAGTCAAGGATAAATGTAGTTATAGGAATAAAGGAAGGGAACTTTGAAAGTTTCTTCTTTGGTAGTATGGGCAACAGGGTTGCATTGGTTAAAGTGATACACTCGATGTAGTCAGAAGAGATTGGAAAAATGCAAAATATATTAAAGAGGACTGCCCTTTGGTGTAGTCTCTTCCTATTCCAGGCTAAACAGGTTTCAGTAAGAAGGTTACACATATGTTGTGGGACAGAACTTGCACTGTAAAATTACTGTTCTTTACAATAACGAATAAAATGAAGACATGTATTGACAAAATCAAACCATTTTAAACTAGATTTGCATTTTTGTCTCAGGACAGATCTAATTTACACAGCAAATGCATGTTTTAGTATTTTGTGCATGGATTATTTTTGATAATAATACTAGAATGCACCGTTTGCACTTTACTGTAAATGCAGTGAAGCTGCAGTTTAAAAATTTGGACATAAAAAAAAAAACTCTCCACTCTAAAACTGGTCCCACATGAGGCAATGTCATCATTTCAGCCAAACAAAAGCAAACACAAACACATTCACCTGAGGCGGGGACTCCCTGCTGAGCTGCCACTGCTCCCACCACCATACTCAACCTGCAACAAGCTCCCCCAAGTCTCTGGCTCCCTCTGTAGCTCCCTCAACCCTGCAGCAAGCGTCAAGTAGGTAACATTGTTTCTCCCTCATAGTATCGCTTTGTCTCTCTGTCTCATGAAAAGGATTATTATCAGCTCTCTTAAAAATCATTAAGCACAGATGTAAAAAGGCTCAAGAGCATGAAATTACAGCTACTAAAGGGTGCACTTATGCAACACTAGGGTGTGATACAGGCCTCAAATAGCCAGAGCCATTGAAGATATGTGGTACAAAGAAAGAGACTATTACAGTGCATGACAGGGAGAGACAATTGAAAAAAAGCAAAGAGCAGAAGCCGAGAGAACGGAAAAAAATGTGGAAAACGGAAAGGGTCAGAGGAAAACAGCATTTTATGCCACAAATATGCAATTCTTCAGGGTTTTGTTTTCTTTTCTCAAAGCACGTTCCCTTACGGACCCGTGCAACAACAGAAAGCTTATCATGTTGACGGCTTATCTCCCATTTTCACCTCCTCAAAGCAATAAACACACACAGAGCAAGTGGAAGATGTGAAATGCACAACAACAGAGGATGGCTCTTCAGGATCAATGCCACTACAGCTCTCCCTGTGTTTTCATTTCCAGGTCCTGTCCCAGAAACAGTCTGAGGCTGTTGATGGAGCTATGGATTATCCTGTATGCATGGAATGACCGACGCGAGTCTGAAGCATGAAGGACACAGATCGTGTCAGCCAAGGCAAAGGCATATTACAACAGAGAGCAGACCTCAAGGACTCAAGTAGATTAAAACTGATTGAAATCCCATTTGTGGCATTTGTGGTCTGTTCTGTCAGCTCCCTCCCCACCCCGTCACCCTCCACCCGCTCTCCTTTTCAATGTTCCCAAAGTGAGCTGAGTGTGAGTCTGAATACAAAACAAATAAGATTGCATTTGTGGAGACAAGCGCCTTCAAATTTGCATGGCAATAATATCAAGCTGTGAGATTTTGTAATATGAACAGCAATAAAGAAGTGTGTGCTTGTGTGTGTGTGTGCATGCGTGTCAGTTTTTTGACAGGAAGCAATGCGACAATGTGGAAGGAAACTGGTAAATTACTATCTGACAGGAAAGTGTGTACACACAGATGTGCATCTGTGTAAAGGCGAGCTCAAAACCAAACATTAAATTCAGCCACTCTTACACACACCTTCAGAATACAAAAAAGCACACCATTATGTGTTAAAATGCTTGATTTCACTTTAGTTAGCAGAAGCTTTAAAATCTAAGATTATTTAGGGGATTTGGGGATTATTATGTAGGCTGTTTTATTATGTTGTATAATGCTCTATAATGGCTGGCAGGAGGCACTGCCTGCAAAGTCTCCTGTGTGCGGTAATTGCTACAGATTACATGTAAGATCATCAGCTGCATGTTAATTTTAATCTTTTCAAGATCATGGTAAATCCTCCTGCACAGATGTGGGTCTATGCTGTATACCTGCATAATGCACCACCAAACCTCCATGCACTGCATACAAATACATACCTTGTTGTTATTGTGGGTTTATTGTAAGACATACAACTACATTACATTAAATACTGGCCTAACTTGGACAGGAGGCCAGTTGTTTGAAACAATAATTCAAGGATAGCAGTCTTTACATAATTGAGCCTACAGGAGGCATCATGAATTGCATAAATTTTATATCTATGTCTATACTTCTCTATCTATACTATAAAAAAGAAACAGGAAAACTGGGGGAAACCCATCAAACTTTAAGCTGAAATGTAGTAAAACCTATAGATTTCTGCCCAGTACTTCATTGTAATATTAAATAAATTATGAATTTTTGGATAAGTAATTAAAAGTGATTGAAACATTTAAAACTAGTGTCCAGTGTTTTTCATGCATTGTGTTAAGTACTTTGAATTTGAAGGGTTTTTTTAAAAGTGTGCTATGCCACATTAATGTATGTAGTGTATATGCACATTTCCTGCCTCTCTTTTTCAGTGGTTGGTCATACCTGGCATCCACCTGCACAGGTCTCCCGAGACAAGCTGATAAGCTTAAGCTCTCTTCAATGAGAGCCATATCTGGCCTACTCAAAATGCCACAGTGCTCCATGGAGTCCATGTTGTGACAAATACTTCCTGATATTATCAAGATACTGAGGATTTATGAAACATGCATACCACTTATTCAGTGGCAAAAGAGGCAGGAGCAGCGGAGGGACTCCACAGTGCTAGTGGTTGTGTCAATAAGATGAGAGTTTCCTTTAAATGAAGCACGTGCAGCTCAGCGTGAAGCAGTTTAGCCACAGGAAGAAAATGATTTTGGAGAAAGAGCAGATTTCAAATGTCATGCTGACTCCTGCCTAACGAAGAAACTGGCATTACCTTTCAATTCACTTAAACACAGATCGAGGCCGTCTCCTCGTAAGATCAGCAGGTAAAAACAGTCAAACAGAGCACTGAGGATACGTAGCTCCGCTAACCAGGCATACAACTGTGAAGGCACAGTTGAAAAACAGGAAAAACAAGACATCCACAGTTACAGTTCACTGCAGGTCTTTCTTGATAATAGAGCCATTTGTTCTGCCTTCACCTGAGCACGCAACCTCCCCTCCCTCAATGTGTAGAGGCCACATCATGAGAGAGAGTGAAAGGCACTCTAAGAGGAATGCAGTGAAGATGCTTTATTTCTTAAAGTTCTTGAAGATGTAATGGAGCCAGATTACTAAAGAAAGAACTCAAGATGACCAAGCTCAAGGTTCTTAAATAAATGTGTGTGAAGAGGCAACGACTTCTCTACTGTGAGCAACCATCAAGTTTATTTTCTTTATAATAATCACTTCTCTCTCTTCTACTTGTCCATTCAAAGCCATGCATTTACCATCTGAAAAAACAATGTGGAAAACATGCATCTAGGGCTGTTTTATATTTATCATAAAATCCTGATATGTTGGAGAGGTTTCTGCAAGAAGATGAGACTTCTTAATGTTTTATTCAGGAAATGCAGAGCTCATGTGTTGCATCCCAGTAACAAAAAGTTCACTGATGTTAATATTTTAATATACTTATAGTATTGACTTCCCACTTGCCTTTTGATAAGAAAACCAGAGCTCGACTGATACAGGATTTTTTAGATCGATACGGATAATTAGTGATTTAAAAATCCCATATATCATCCGATATTTTTTTCTTGCAGACACACAAAACATAAACAGATATCCATAACATTTGTTATGTCTAGTTATTTATGAGTCCTTAAGATAATTTAATAATATTAAGATAACAATGACGTTTACACGTGTTGTCAACAAGGAAGTTGCACAGCTCCCTCTGGTAGAGAAACTGTGCAACATCAACACTCCTAACATTGTTGAACATTGTTTTTAGCACCTCTTCTTTACTTTTAAAATTTGCATTTATCAGCCATTGCAACCGCCGCTAATAGGTCGGCAAATAGCTAATATCGGCCCAGCTGATATATCGGTCAGCCTCTAACACTTGATTGTCCTTCAAAGAGCGCCTACAGATAAATGCGGGATTCCACTAACAAAAGGGAGATTAGCATTATCACCTATTTATTGAACAAAAATGAGAAGCTGTAATATTCTCCAGCAGAATAAGTTTGACAGAAATAGCTACTTGTAGATATTCAAATAATTGTCCCCAACTCTGTGACATTCAACATAAAGAAATCCTTCATTTGCATGATGTCTGCCCATATCACACTCTCCCAGAACATTTCAATGTGCTTTGTTTTTTTCTTTTGTTTTTTTGCATAACTGTAGATTGACAAAATGAATGTACCGATCATTTTTTTTGACAGATCTTATATTTTGGATATCGCAGCCTGAGAAATTAAGCAAATACTAACATTTAAAGACTTTAAAGCAGTTTTCGTTTTTGCTTCAAAATGATAAATGCTGCATCTTAAAACAGTTCCAATTAATTTTCTCTCATTCATGTAGTTGGTTGTTCAGCTTACTGTTTCTTCTGTTTAATAATATCAATAACAATAAGCACTCTAGTTGGGCTAAAACTGACATTATTACACAGGAAGTGCCACTCTTCCATGAAAAATAAGTCCATCTGTTGGTGAGGGATTTAGAAACACCCCTGGAGCTGCTTTTTTTTTTTTTCTTTTTAAAGATGGAACAGAAAAAAAAAGATTTAGTACAGGTTTTACTAACATAAAGACTGCCCAGTGATCCACTTTGCTTCACACTGTAGGTTTATCCACCTTAAGCCCTAACTAAAAAACAGCCAAAATCTAGCTGCCCCGAGACTGTTGATGCAGTTTTCCACGCTTGGATATGGCTTAATTTTACATTCAATTTTCCTTACATGCTTCAAGGCAAACACGATTTAATGTAAAAGCCAAACAAGCCTCAGGAAAACCATGTTCATGTTTTTAGTAGTTTTCACTCTTAATGACAGCAAAGCTAAGTCAGAATCTCCCCTCCCCCTGCTCCCTCTCTTACCGTCCACACAGGCGGGTCTAGCTCTTGTAGTTCCAGCGATCTGGCCCTTCTTACAGGCGCAGCGGGCCGTCTGCCTGGCGATGGTCCGCCGTGGTTGGCTGCTGTCCCTGTCCAGCGTCACAATCTCACATGTCCCCGCTGCCAGCTGGCCTGGAAATGACATTGCACCACAGGATGCGAGGTCAGAAAGATGAAATCATAAACAGGGCAAAATAAATTACCCTGTCTCTTCTGTTAAATTTGTGTTATGTCACATGTTCGGCAATGTAGAATTATTAGCATTTTTTATCCTTGGAAGCTCAGTTGACAGGGCAGCACATTAGCAGTGTCTAATTTGTAGTTTCAGGTCTTTATCAGAACAACCAATGCAAGTGCACATATGCATACTTATCTATAGCAAGACTGGACAAATAAATATGCATGGTGAGGTCATTTAATCTCATAGCAGGAAAATGTGCTGTAGCAATTATATCATCTAAACTTGTGTTTAATTCCTCTGCTGAAGTGTATTTTAGGCAAATGTATGTTTTTAGTGCTGCATTTACTAAAAGCTGGAAAAGAGTAGGAGCAAGGTTCAGTGATGGTGTGCATCCAGATTATTCTGTTTAAATTTATGAGAGCACTGGCCTTGGTGAAAAACTGCACTTCTCTATGTCCTTTTAGTTGCTTATGAATTCAACTTTTCTTTTCTAAGAGAAGTGTTGTGGCATTTCTTCCCTCAAAAGTTAAAGTCTACTTTGAATAAACAGGTTGAAGATGTGAAAGGCTAGATGAAAGTTTTTTTAACTACTTTCCTTTAACTGATTTTAATCACATCGGTTGGAAGACCATTTTGAAGCTGTCACATTTACGTTAAAGAGATTCGGGTTCATTAAGGTCTGACAGGTCTGAGATCCTCAGCCCTGAACAGCTCCACTGGAACTGTGCAGAAGCCAGCACAGGGACATTGTGATGGTGCTGACTTTAAAAGACAATGGTGGAGAAATTACTTTTAAATTTCAGCTACCTAAAGACTACCCATGAGCTATTTCCCATTAAGGTCCACATTCAATCAGCACACCTCTTTGAAGGTAATGTACCCATTACCCATGAATAAAACGCATGAATACTGATGAACTTTGTAATTGCTGCCAAGCCCTACCGTCTTACACACAGACATATCCTTCCATGTATTCAATCAGGTGACCTTTGGCCTTGTAGCTGGGCCCTTGCTGCTCGTAAATTAACCTTTGTCTGTGTGTGGAGGCCCTCGGGTGCCATCCTGGAGAGGCTTATCAGGATCTAATTGTGATTGGCAAGAGGATGGAAGTTGTGATTAAATCTGGACTTGAGTCGCGAACACTTGGGTGGCTAGCTTAATGAACTGAGCTGCGAGGGGTCACACCCAGGGTAATGGGGATCTATCAGGATTCATCCACACACAGGTACCTGCGGTGGCCATGGTCACACACACTGAGAACACGGCTGTGTGCACATAATAGTTAGCTTGCTATACTGCTGTACACATGCTATTTCAGTAATATGTCTGTGGATATAGGATTGCATGTGTTCAGTAGCTTCATACTTTGATTCAGTGACATTTTGATCCACTTCAATCAACTGATTCAGACACTGCTGCAGCGTTTCGGTATTGGATAAGGGTTCGGACACATGGATCTGCTACTCAAATTCCTGGAATTAATCTTCTTACTGGTGACACCTGAAACAACCCGTTGCAGCTTTGTCTGTTAACTCTCCCTCACAATATATCACGTCCTTCATCATAACCTTTCATAATTAGTGCTCTTTTATTGAGCTCCACTTTCTCTGTGTTTTGCTGACACCGAAACAATTAGATTCCTCTGAAAACAAGCTTAACGCATCTCCTGACATATTTTCTGCTGAAACAGGCCAAATTATTTGGCATTAGTACTACTTCTGTCCAAAATGTCAAAAAATGCTTAGCAAAACTACTGTGACTGTTTCCAAGGGGGTGGCAGGTCAGTGATAAACAGAATGAAAAATAAGCTACACTCGAGGAACACACTTGGACAAGCAACACACATTTGTGATTTGCCTTGACAGATGCATTTGATGCTTCACTTGTACGTCAAATATGAGGTCAAAGTAAATGTATTGTGCTCAAATAAATGTCAAATTAAGTACCAGCTGAAAGTGGGCAATTATTTCAACTACTTCAGCTACACAATTAAGAACAGCACTCATCATTACCCAGCTCTACCTTTATTGTAGTGTGTGTGTTTGTGTAGGCATTTGCCAGGCAGTAGTGGTATACAATTTGTTTTTATCTATAAATACAACTCTATGAAGCAGACAGGAGAAATAATTAGAGATGTGCAGAAAGATGATTTAACACAGGACGCCTTTGCTCAAAAAGGCATGCCAACAAAATTCAGTCTCAAATCTTTTACACTGAGATGAAGCGTCCCTCTCACCATCGAAACACGCACACGCACACACGCGCTTTTTCTCTTTCATGCCTTCTTACTTTAACTCACCTCTTGCATCTATTCTATCTATCTCTTTTTGCCTGATGCCGGATAATGATGTCTGAACTGCCGTATGCGTAGTTGCATTTATGTGCATCTTAATGCTACTCGCTGCCTTCTTCCTGCTTCCTCTTTTGGAACGCTTCCATCGCAAGACGCTGGACAGACTGTTTAGATCTGTCTTATGTAATCTTGTGAATCACTGTGGCACTGAGTTACCGTGTGTGAAGTCAACAAGTTCAGAGACTGTGGCTGATTTGACGCTATGTTTTTGCTGTTGTTCATCTATTCTGAGTCGATGGTGCTCATTAATTGATTATGTTTCTTCAAACAGGGGCTTTGCTTTTGCCACCGCAGCTGTAGCTGCCAGAAAACTGAATCCATCTCTGTTTTATGTTGTTGTCTTGCAATATAAGGTATACCATTTCTCAGTATGATAATGAATCTTCGAATTTTAAATTGAGTTTAAAAAGAAACTGCTTCTTACTGGCATTAGGAAGCTGAATAGAATAAAGAAAAATATTTCATGTTTAATCTGAATTTACATTTTTGAGCAGCTGACATTAACGATGAGCTTAAGTGTTAGACTTTATATCTCGAAAATTTTGAAATTTAGTTTCTTAGGCCCCGATCGTATAGGCCTATAGACTGGCTGGCAACTGCCTGGCAACCCACTGGTCACTAGTGGAATGACTAATCCCTGACTGGTTGCACGTGTTTGCTGGAGGTTGCTGAAATTGATTACTAAGCCTGATCCCACAGGTCTAAAGACTAATCAGTGACTCCATAGTAACCAGCAATTGCTAAGAAAAAAATTGTGTATTCCCCAACCGTGAGTGGTTGCAGAAAGTTGCTTGTCACTTATTGCTAGGTGACACTGGCCAAAACAAGGTATACGGTACTGTACTGGAAACCTCCTTGGAATTGCTTTGTTCACTATCAGTTTGCCATGATTGCTCTTAGTTTGTATGGAAGATGCAAACTTGTCTGCAAACTCTTGGCAACTATTCACTAAGAGTGCAACATAAACTGGAAACAGATGCTGCTCACCTTCTGAAACATGTTGGTTTCAGTTTGACACAACTTTTATTTTGAAGGTGACTGGTTTCCGTTTTCACTTTACATCACACACTCACCAGTTAGTTTACAAACAAATCAATTTTTTAAATGCAAACTACAGGCAACCATGTCAATCTGCCAGCAACCAAAGCAATCACACGCAGTACCCTTTTTGTTACCAATTTCATCAAGCAACCTCCAGCAATCACTCACCAACCAATCGTTGAATGCAATCTGCTAGCAACCAAAGCAATCACAAGGCTTTTTGTGCAGCATCCTTTTTGTTACCAATTTCAACCTCCAGCAACCTCTCACCAACCAATCTTTGAATGCACATTTTTTCCTCTGAACTGGAGGTTGCCCGGGGATTGCCAACCAGTTTCTAGGCTTGTGTGACTGAAGTCTTAAGCTGAAATTGTCAAATTGTTAAAAAGGTTGAATCACTGTGTAAGCTTTCATATATTTTATGGCTGCAAGACTGAAAAACTATTTCAGTTTGAAAATAAAGTGTAACAAAGAGCTTCATTAAATTTGGTAAACATTAAGATCATTCATTCATGCCAGCTGAAATAAGACTCTAATGACAAGTGCTAAAAGCCGTTACAAACATGCTTACGAAGCAGTCTGATGTTCAGCAGGTGTGTTTCTTAGTTCATCATGTTAGCATATTACTGTTAGCAAACTAGCACTAACATTGAAAATAAAGCTCCACAGGTCTGTACACAGTCATTAATTAATCTTGCACATAAATGTCTTTGCCAGATTTTGCAGCAGTCTGGCAAAGACATTCCTCCAAGCGTCCCAGATATGCTACTAAAAAATGAAAATGAAAAGTTAATACTATAAATGTATCTGCATTATCATCCTGAGGAATTAGTTTCTGCAGACAGTTTTACAGACTGGAAGATTTTTGTTTGATAGTTGGGGTGAATCTCAAATGAGTCTGTGGGGAAATGCCAAAATGTTCTGGGTGTTTGCAGCACTTCCAGATCATATGTAAGAGAACTTGAAGACACGCTGGTCTCTGTCTCCCAATAATGTGGGGGTTGACTTCATTGCTTCTTTTCTAAAACAAATTGCTCCAAGCGTCCCTGTGGCTCAGCCTCCAGAACACAGTGCACAGGATAGGACATACACTGCCACTGTGAAACACAGAAAAGCTACACAAACAAAGAAAAATAAAAATGAACTGAACCAAAACTCCCCAGCACACCAAAGGATTCCTCCTCCTGTTGGTCCTGGGGGATCTGCAGAAATAGTTGAAATGTTACAAGATATGCAGCTTCAATAAGGCAGTTTCACCACAGCATAACTGCACATTTGGTCCAGAACACAAACTCAGAATTAATATGAAAATGTATTGTTTCATTTACAATTTTTATACATGTAGTAATGCAATGGTTTCACAATCATCCCATGAAGTAAATAGACCATGAAGAGAGGAAGCAGTAGTCCTGTTTTCTGGGATAGCCTCATAAATATTGAAAAAAAAAAAAAAATCTAAAACTGGCAGAAATCCTCAGAAACTAGCCCAAAGCTTGTACTAGTAGTGCTATGATTTATCATCACCCTTATCGGCTTCTGTTGTTGAACAGTTGTCAGCTTGGCCAGCCAAATGGCTGATTATAATGTATGTGTGGCCACCCTAGAGTGAAATGAAGGCTCTGACTGTGGCAGAAGATGGATTCATGTGGCAGAGCGTATGGCTTAATACAACGTAATGTTATTGACATGTTCCCGTGTCTTATTATTCCTCCTCCCGTTCTTCAGCACATTACAATTGCACTGCCATACAGGGCCATTTGACAAATGTCCAGCATAGCACTGCAGGGAGACTTGATTTTTTTTCCATCTTCTACTCCTTGTATCTTCTGCAAAGGCATCCGAAAGCATCTTTTTCACGAGGAGCTTGTTCATTCATTTTTAAAAAATACATTCTTGTTTTTGCTGCTCAAGAGATCCAAATGCCCTAAAAAGCTGCTTCTAAGAGTCCGTATCTGCTGAAATGAATGTCTAAGATATTTATAAAATGTGTGGTTAAGGCTTGGTAGGAAGAGTGGGTATAGTTTTGCTGCTGTTTCTTTCTTTTTTTTTTTTCCTTTTTTTCTGTTTGGTCCTTTGAAAATCTAAAGAGTGTTAGACTCATGCTGCGATTGCATACTGTGCTAAACAAAAAGCTGCTATTACTAAACCATTTTTGAGTGTCCTCCTAAATGCAGCACAAAAACACATTCTGACATGACATTTACTGAAATACTGAGGTGCAGTCTAACCGAATGAGTTTTTAATTAGCCCTCATTTTCCAGTAATACTCATGGCAGCGCACATAAGAAAGATGAGGGCTCCCGTGCAAAAAATAGTTGCAAAATGGTAAATGAACACCACAGCACACTCGTTTGAAGCAATAAATGAAATTCATTTAACAATAACTGTCCAACTAACAAATTATAAATAGGGCTGTAGGTGGCCTGTGAAAAAAGGTGGACCCATCAATTACTATCTAAAATCAAATACAATCAATCATAATATTATGTTTTTTGAGTGAATTAATAGATGTTGCCTCAAATAATACACTGCAGCTTGTTTCAGCTAATATCGACTGTGATTTATTTGACTATAGTAAGAACCACTTTATCTCTACACCAGTGATAATATATAATATCAATATGGGAACAAATCATCTTCCAGTGACTTAGCTTCTAGCGGCGGTATTTTCTATTGCTCTTGGAGTAGCTTCAGATGCTCAAGCCAAAACTTCTGTATCCATCCACTTGAAATTGTTTCCAAATGCAAAAAAATTTCAAGGAAGCTAGTAAAATACACAACCATTGCCAAATGATGGCATGCTGTTTTCAAGATGACTTTTTACCTACATGCAACTAAAGCCTGCTCAAACATGAAATACAATACCAGTCAAAAGGTTGAACACACTCACCCATGCCCAAACGTCTGACTGCTACTGCACAGTAGTAAAATGTTATTATATATATATAGCACATTTGAACATAGATATCACAAAGTGCTTCACAATGAAATGCTAACAATATTAGACAAAATCTAGTTCTTTGCCTACAGAGTCTACATATTCATATACAGCTATCTGTTTACATCAGTGGTTCTCAAACTTTTTCCGTCATGGTCCACTTCAGTGGATGAATTCTTTTCACGCCCCACACGAAGCGCCAGAATCACACAGCAGGCAGTGACGGTGAAGAGTTTCGATAGTCGCTGTGCTAATGTATCAGCTAACGTATCCTAACGTGATTTCCTTGTTTCCGCTGTGAAAATTACTCTGATGTTCAACATTTGTTCCGCATGAACCTGTCATGACCCTGCGCCCCATGGCCTGAGACACTAGTTTACATAGAAAGTATAATTTGCTTAGGAACTAGAATAATTTGATTTAATTTCACAAATTGATTGATTGGATGGTAGGTTTCTGATTGTACTGTAATAACAAGATACAGGGGTTACGACACAAGGATAAAATAGGGAGCCTGTTTTTTAACCCTAGAACACCAACGTCAGATGATTTTTCACCCATGGGAAAGTGATAGTGATACCAAACTGTACATTACTGTTCCAGGGTTAATGTACATAATATTGCAAACCTCATTCTTAGAAATGTTTTCTTTTTTTAACATTTTAATTTCTAAAAGAGTCGTTGGGATGATCTTATTGGACACATTTAGCAGCAAAGCAACAGTCTTGAAAACCGCATTAGCATGTCTTTACAGTCTCTACACATTCACTGTGGTTTCAACCAACTGACTGCCATCAGCATCCACAGAGCACCGTGATCTCACTAGCATGGCTAAAAATATGCTGCGCAAGGTGAGGAACCTTAAATGCTGAAATATATACATGTTGTATTGATTTGTGTATTAAGCAAACAATGTAATGGAGTCTCAGAGGAGCCAAATCGCTGCACATTTATGTGCAGCTGTGAAGCAATTACAACAATGCCAACACGCAGATATGCTCTTCTCTGAAAAGCATGTAATGCCTAAACAAAAATGTATTTTCCACATATTTGTCACTTAAGCCAGAAGCACTGAATGGAGGCCGGATGTAGTTGGAGACTGGTATCATAGCTGCTGTGCTGGAGAAGTCAGACTGCGTGTGTGTGTATTTGTGTGCCAGACTTAAATACAATTTCACTACAGCTGTTCAGAATGAGAGAGGAGAGTCCAGCTCCAAGACAGCAAGTCCTGTTTTGGCCAACTGTAGCGTTAGTAGAACCTTGATGCCATCATTCTACCCTAAGGCCCGATGGGCTAGATTTTAAATGAATCCTTTTAAAAAGCCTAATCTAGGCTGGAAGAGCCAACTGAACAGCATGCTGTATGACGGGAAGGAGAGCGGAGCAGACAGTGTTACAGCTTTAGGTAAGAGAGCAGGAAGATGATGAAGAGTCTGAATGATATCTATAAAAAGGAAGGAAAAAAAAAAAAAAACAACTGCACTCGCAACAAAGATTTGCTGTTTGCTGTAAAATTCATGAGACTTAGCTTAGCAAGCTTAACATACCTGCTCGAGTAATATGTTTAGCCAAATTATTTAGCTCAGCTCACCAAACAATGTGTGTAGACTATCTAAAAAAATCCAGCAACTTACATTTTAAAGCTTACCAACCAGCATGCTGCATGTTCTCCATGTTATTTATTCGATATAATAACATAAGTGTTATCAAAATTTATGACTGGTATGGAGCTTAGTTGCTGGTGACCTATCAGCCTTGTGAAAACAAAATGTGAGCCCAGAAAAAAAAAAGGGGATTTAGTAACTATTATTATTATTTTTAATATAGAGTTGTTAGAGGGTAGATTTGATTAACTTTTGGCAAACAAATTGCTCCATTTTCAGTGGCCCAGTCTTCTGGCTTTTTCCTACTTTTTCCTCAGGATGATGTCTTGGACTTTCCTTTGACTAGCCCTGGACCCTTAATTAAAATAAACTGGAAAAAATCTAATTGACTGAAACACACACACACACACACACACACACACACACACACACACAAGCAAGCACACACACACACACACACACACACACACACACTGGGTGACCAAAAACTCATAAAAAAAGTTAGCCTTGAAATTATTAATACCTCGCCTATGCTGCCATGAGTCAGAGAAAGTTCTGGAGAGAATTCTCTTTGGGAACGCTTCTTCATCATGCCGAGAGAGAGCGAGAGAAAGAACTGTAGCTTGGCCGATCTATTTTGGGTGAAGCAAGCTTGTACGAGTGCTTCACTTGCTTTGAGGAAGTGGAAGTGATTTGATTTTTCTTTGCTGCGTTTTCCCCTAAAATGCTCGGGCAAGCAGCAGTCACACCAAAGCACAAACGCATATGTTAAAACATAAAATTATGCATGAAATAATATCAGCAGACAATGCAGCATGCTGTATATGCAATTGCCAAGTATATAACCATGAGGCGGACTTGAATCGCTCTCATTCTCTGTCATATTTATATACAGTATCACCCAGACATACTTAACTGAATGTTGCCATGCAACCATAACTAAAACTTTCTGCTCTATATCGAGCTCATGAAGATCATTCTCAATATAAATTTTAAAGCATAAGGTTTTAAGCAGAAAAGGGGCTGCTTTTAATTCCAGTCAGTTTCAGCAGCATTGTGCTATGTGCTAATCAGCAAAGTTACCATATTAATTTACAAATGTGAAATGATAAACATGCTAAGCATTATACTAGGTAAATATTAACAGTTAACATTGTTACCAGGAACATGTCACAGAGATATATACATGCCACATCAGAGCTGGTGAGATGCCTCTCTGCTGCACAGGGTGACTGGTTAGGGGTTGTGACTGTAAAATGCCAGACATTTGTCATGTTTGTAGATACGCCAATAAAAGAAATACTAAAACTAATTAATTCAAAATAATGTTTCTAAGAATAAACATCTATTGTGAATCTGTTAAAACAGCAGAGCTTTGTAGTACAAGAGTTAGAAGGATTTATGAGATTTGCAAACCATTTCATTCTGTTTTGGTTTAAATATTACATGTCCCAATTTTTTTGTAATTGGAGTTTTATCATTAAATAAAAAACAAACAAAAAGCTGTAAATAGTAAATGTGGGTTGTGGGGACACAGGTTGTCCAGTTGGGAGTTTTAGGTCTGGGCGAAGAGGAACATTTGACTGAAAGCATGTGACAGTCGGCTCTCGAAAAGAGCCGACTGTCACATGCCTCCATAAGTGCACTAATAATCCTTCGATGAGCTCACCTACAGAAACCATGTGAGTTTCTTTTTCTAAATAGATCTAAAAACTCTCTTTTTGTCATCTTGGCTTGAATTGCGCTAAACAGTGAATGAGTCTGAGCTTTTAGGAAGAGGCGACGGTGCACCGGAAAGGAAAATGTTCACTTACACATTGAATGCAAACAAGGAATTGTTTCATTCTGACATATGCACAAAAGTGCTGGGTCACACCTTTTAATCTTTTAATTCTGGCGTGAACCTAGCATGCAGCCTGCCTTTACAATAGGGTTGGGTGACCTCAAATCAAACTCACGATTAATAGAACATTTTATCTTGATTGATACATACAAACACACACCGATTTCTTGCCCTCATGGTTTCACTTTAAATATCTGCAACTACTAAAGCCAGGATTTTTTTTTTTCCCCACAGTAATATGATTGAGCTCCAAGGGTTGTAACTGATTGGTGGTTTTACTTTCCAGTTTTCCCCTTTTTGTTTGATGTCATCTTTTCTAAAGCCAAAAATGTGTTCAGACAACAGACACGGCATTTGTATTTAGTACAAACTGCTCCAGTCACGCGGTTGTCTTGGTGTTTGACGTTTCCTCCAGGATGTTTCCATGTCGCAGACTGGACAGGGCAGAGTCATGTGACAACACACATAAGGTAGTATGTTTTAAAAGGGACAGTACATAATGGGGGGAAGTGTTAACAGAATTTAAAAACAAAAAATTTAAATTACAAGATTACATTGATTAGAATTTTTGAGTGCCAGTTTTGATTCATTTTCAATTAACTGCCAGGCCCTACTTTACATTGATCCTTCTAAAGAGCTCACTGAATTCGAGTGTGATACTGTATTGTTGCATGGAGTCAGTTTGTGAAATTTCTTCCCTCCTAGAAACCACAGTGACTCAGCCAAAAAGTGGCAGATCACACAAAGTTACAGAGCCGGGTCGCTGAGTGCTGAGGTGCATGGTGCAAAACAGTCCCCAACGCTCTGCTGACTCAGCAGCCTCCACTGGCAATAACATCAGCACAAAAACTGTTCACCAGGAGCTTCATACCATGGGTTTCGATGGACAAGCAGCTCCTCTAGGTGTAACATGTAGGTGACCAAGTACTTATGTCCATATAGTGTATTTGGTTTTCATCCTAACTCATTTCAAAATTTGGTGAATTGGTGGTTAGCACTGCTGCCTCATAGCAAGACAGTCCTGGGTTCAAATCCACCATCTGGCCGCGGCCCTTCTGAGTGGAGATTGCATGTTCTCCCTGTGCTGGTGTGGGGTTGGCCGTAAGTGTGAATGAGAGTGTAAATGCTTGTCTGTCTCTCTGTTAGCCCTGCGACAGGCTAGCGACCTGTCCAAGGCGTACCCCCCCCCCAGTGACCCTGAAAAGGATAAGCGGAAGAAAATGGATGGTTGAATCGCCCATACCTACCATTAACTGTTATGACAACTGAGCCTTGTCTGCACCATATTTGGGTTCAAACACTCCATTTCACAACATTAACTCAGCGGTGGAAGAACAACTGCTTAAATCTGCCACTATTTCTCCTCTCTTTCCAGCGACATTGTAACTGTTTCTCTCTGTGACCTTTTTCTACCCAGTGATCATAGCTTTCCCAAAATGGCCTCCAGAGCGTGTGAATGTGAAAATGCTACCTCGGCTTTACGGTTTGTGTGGGGATATAACTATTCCATGATAAAAAACAGACGGCTTGATGACAATTTTGTACCTTTTATCAATCATCTTTTAAATTCAGCACATGGTGGTATGTTATTATTTTGACAAAACAAGCAATTTGCAGACATTACTTCAAATAGTTTAGAGACCATGTGATAAATCAGTTCATTCCTGAAGAAAATGGTAGACCTCACAATCTAGGAGACAAAAGAAATGTTTTTTTCTTCTAATAACTACATAATAAAGCTAGTACCCCCCCCCCCCCCCCCTTTCCCTACCTTTTCCTACTGTGACCTTGTATAAAGCCCATAAAAAATGGCGTTTCCCCAGAGGCACCCTCTTTTCTCCAGTGTTAGTGCTTTAAAATAATGAACTCTGCTTAATAACAGGTTGCTGGTGCGAAACAACAAATGATCATCAATTAAAATGGCGAGAAAAAAATGTAAAACAAATAGACTCTGTAACCCTTGGTATCACAGGAAAGCTTATGTGCTTACACACATGCTGCCACCTTGGTACTGCAGGAAAACACATTTTCCCTCCCCCCCGAGGATAAATCACAACAGCACAATGATGTTAAGGTGAAGTCCCTCCCTTAAATGTTGCTATGGTTTTGCAGACTAACCACCTCTAGCATGTCAAAGTCCAATCATTTCTCTCTTGCTGTATCCCTGGAAGTCTGAAGCATCTAATGTCAGATAGTGTCAGGCTCCTGAGCAGGGCTGGAATATGTGCTATAATAGAGCATCTGTAAGCCTGTGTGTGTGTCTGTGTGTGTGTTGGGTAAGAACCTGCACAGATTTTCCACATGCATGCGGTGCAGGACTAAGACTGCAGTTGTCATATTATTTTCAAAATGGGCTGTGTTTGTTATTGCACATTATTTTCCTCCAAAAATGTCCTCTATCCATCTTATTTATATTCTCTCACTGACAGTGGCACACGGACACAGGCACTCAGTAGGGGGTGGGACATTCACGATTTACAACCTGTCTTTCCCAACAAAATATCAGCTGAACAAAAGCTTTTTTTCTTTTCTTTTCTGAAAATCTTTATCCAAACCTCAAAAAGGAGCACTCGTGCAGATTTTCTGGATTCTGTACAAAGAGCCGACACATTTTTGAACGTGATGTGAAGGAGAATGTGGAGCAACAGTGATAGGAGAAAACAAAATCTAACCTTCTGAGTCACCAACATATGAAAAAGTAATGGATTCATGTTTGTGCATCAGGGTGTCACAGAGGCTTTGTAGCTCTGCTGGAAGTGCTTCCGGTGCTGTGGGGCAGCTCAAAATGGAACTGTGGCTCAGGGCTTCAGCGGTTACACTGATATCAAAACAAGACCAAGACTATAAGAAAGTGTGATTAGTCAACTTGAGCTTTTCATATTTGCTTGTGTATGCTTCTAATTCAGACAAAAATTCTATTTAGTGTGGATTAAAATGCAACACAAGGTCAGGTATTGTCTGCTGTTCTTGGTAATCCTGGGCAATGTTATATTTTCTGATCTCACAAAGCCATTTCGAGGGCTTCTCGGTGATTGTCACAACCATTAAGTGGCTACAAAAATGGAAGCACAATTATTTCAAGCAGGCTTTATAATTAATGTGAAGGACTTCTTGGCATAATCTATTCCTGTCTGCGAAGAAAAGAAAATGTGTGAAGTCAGGAATTTTTGGCATTTATGTGCTTGCGTTTCTGTCTGGGGCTGCGTATACAGAACACACAAAGATGCCATACCTAAATAACACTTGCACTTAACTTTAGTTGCTGTAATATAACTGCAAAAAACTGTTCAACACTATTGAAGATTAGATTACATGCTGAAATCGCAGTTGAGAGAAAAGAGATGGAAATGTGTGTAGCATTACAACCTGACATTAGGGATCCCACCAGAACTGGTATTTGTGGTGCCCTTCAAGCAATATGGTACTTGGCTTATGGCAAATGTACTGAGAAGGTTGTCAAAAATATTGATACTCAAATACTAATTGGATACTAAAAATTAATGTTGGTTTACATTAGACACTCATTTGTAACAATTCTGCCACCTTCGTGTCCTCCAGCTGACACACAACTCTACACAGCACTGTTGCAGATAGGAAGGCACACAACCCCTCCCCTCACTAGCAGCTGAACACAGGAAAAGTAGCATAATGAAATTGTTGAAGGAGCTTAAAAACTGGCACCCCGGTCTTTATGGAGGTCAGCAAAGCTCCCATTTTAACAACACTAAAGTATATCACACAGTGTAACAAATATATGAATGAATATTCAGAAAATCTCATTAATAAATGCAATTTTATAATTAATTAACCAAAGTTTTCCTCCAAATGACTGAAGTTTTCCTGGGAAGTAATAGTTTCAAAACAAAAATGTTCAATCGCCCATGAATCGTCCACCTACTGCACGCTGCGGTGGTGCTACGGCGACCAACAGGTGACACTCAGTTATAAATAGCTCCCTTCCTACAGGGGCATCTAAAGCAGGAGCGACTGAACACCTCAACAGAGAGACATAAATATAAATGTACTTGCAGTTTGTTAAGTGAAAAGGCTGGTCACACACCCACACTCACTGCCGTGGATTTCAGCCATTCCTTATCCCCCACCTGAACTACTGTATTCAACTCACTTATCTCAATTATTTGAGGCTTTTAAAGGCTGCTGGAATATTAAAGAGAAAGCACAAGTCTTTCAACAATGATGCAACAATAAAATATGATTGGTATATATATATATATATATATATATATATATATATATATATATATGGAAATACACAAAATGAAAATTGCTTTATTTTGTTACATTTACATTAAAGATGAGGGGCTTTTCAAGTCATGTAATGCATTTCACACTGAGACTTAAGAAAAATAACTGCAATATAATAATAATGCGATGGCATCCATGTTAACTGTAAAGTAAAATTCAGATCTCGAGACAGCAGGACTGCGCAGTCTGCGCGCTGGTGTATGGGACTGGCAGGGTGCATGGCTCCTTTCACTTCGGCTTGATCAGCATGCAGGCTGAGATGTTGGGGAGAGCGGTGATTGAATACAGAGGCTGCAGGCCTCAGCGCTGCCTTTAATCTCTGCTCCCCATTTAAGTTGGCCTCTGTGTTGCTGCTCTACCGAGGCTCAGCTGGGGCATAAAGACACCAACACACACAAACAAACACATACGCGCTGCCACGTCTGCCAGGCCCCTCTCAGTCCCATCTGTCTTCTGGTATGTCTGTCTTTGTGGTTCGGCGTGCCCCCATTTCTAATTGAGTCTTTTCTCTTTTTTTCATCCACCTTTTGTAACTTTAAGTCTCTGTTTGTCCTCCGTTTTCTGCCTTAAATACTGTATTAATCTGAATATTCAGAATTTTAAAGAAATAAACTCACACGGACGTCAAACTGCTGTGTGTAATATTAGAGTTTACCTTCGAGGTATTATGTATTAGTGCATGTGAACGAGATTTAGAGTACCATCCATTTTATTTTATTCCCCAAAAGGGAACACAGCAGACTGTATTTAATAAGCAATGTAACCTTACCGAATGAGTTTTGGAGTTGGGTTGTAGTTACAGTTATCTTTAGCAATAAAGTCCTCTTTTTTATAGGATTTCATGATCTTCCGACTGCCGTATCCGCACTTCTTAAATCTCATCATTTATAGTCTTTGAAAAAAAGAAACTCGTCATACTGGAATCCAGACATCTTAGGTACAGAAGTTGCTGAGTTGCCGGGTATTTGCTTTTGGGTTGTTATGAGGAAGACAGGTGTGTATTACAATTGGACCAATCAGCGTTCTACCTCAAAAACAGGAAATAAAAATAGCAAAAATTCTGTTCTTGGATTTTGGGGTGAGCCGAGAAAACAAGGAAGTCACGACGGTAAGTCCACAAACCCCATGAACTTTTGAACCCAGTTCATTAGGACAACTTATCAGTGAAAAACAGCTAGAGCCTCATTTAGTTTTGTTTCTGTCTTCTTCTTCTTCTTTTTTAATGGCATACCAAATCTAAAATAAAAATGACTACATGACGAATAAATATATCTACATTTGCAAGAACCATTGTCAGCATTGGCCTTGGAAAATATTATTCACAAATCCTCGAAAGCAAAAAAAAAAAGAAAAAAAAAGAAATCCATATTTTCTGCTGAAAGCTACTGTAGTGCCAAAGCCTTTTTGAGGCTTATGTGAACATCCAGTTTGCTGAAGATGGTGACCCAAGCATGCTCGTACTGGGAGAGGATAACTGTTCTTGAGCATTTTTAATTATTTAAGAGCAGTGAGTCAATATATGAAGAGGCAACTCTGTACTTCTTTCCCAAAGAGAAGGAAATGGCCCCAGGGAGTATATAGTGCAACACAGAGAAGTGAACAGTGTCCCCAAGTCTGCGAAAGCAAAGAAAGAACTGGGAAATATATTACTCCTTACTGAGGATGCTCCACAAAATAACAACAAAAACAAAACAAAAACCAGAGAAAATGCAAAGTTTATGCTTGGACAACCCAAAAGATACTCATTCAAAGTAGTCCCTGTGATGGACAGGATGCACTGTTAGGTTCAGGACGTTGGCGGTCGCATCAGACTGAAAGTTAATATTTTTGTGTCCCAAAGGGGGAAAAAAAAAAAAAGAGACTGTAAGCACAACTTGGGATAAAGGAGATGAAAACAGAGAGGCGCAACCCATCAGAGCCTCCACTCTCACTGATGGGTCCCGGCTTTTGGCTGCTTTTCAGGTGAACTGCTCCAGCATCAATAAGCAATGAAAGTGCAGCTGAAGCTGATTGCTGCATGAAAATTTCAGAACGGCCAGCTATTTTGACATGCTTTGAATAAACTGTGTGGAAAATCAAAATGAAAATCAGTGAGAAAAAAATTTATATATACTTCAAAGTATTTGAAGAGTGCTGCGTCTTCTGCATTTGTGTGCTTAAATACAGCCTCGGGGGTAAATGTTAGAATGTCTGCCTATCCTGAGTATTACCTACAGTGAAACAAACAAACAACAGCTCTGCAACTCTGTTTACGACTAACAACTATTTCTAGGTAGCATTTTTGTGCAAGTCGTTTGGAATTTAGGGAGGCAGATGCGTCTCCATCCATGGAGATTGAAGCAGAAATGTTCATTGTACTCAGAGGAAATAAAGAATATCTCAAGAAAATGTAAGTGGTCTGTATTAATGTTGGATAGCATGGGTTTTACTGGAGCAGCAGAGGGCATCTGAACCAACACCAGCGTACTCTCAGGTCATCCTGCTGTTTGCTTTGACACACTGGCTATGGTGATATTGTACTTGATCTTCTTTTAAAGAGTTAAAATGTCCACATGTTGCCCCTTATATTTATTGTGATCCCAGGGAATCCTTCACAATCATAAAGTTTTATGAGGATAGTCACACCCATCTACATGTACTTTTCCTAAATCCAATGTGTCAAGCACAGATGCTAAAAAACATGCATGACTGAAAGGTGCTTTGGAATGCCTTGGGAATGGTGGCATGCTGGAAAAGCAGGAAGTTCAGCAAATATAGCATTCAGTGCCATTTTACAAGGTTATTGTGGTGAAAGACTGGAAAATGATGGCATTTTCATCCAACACATGTAACTAGTGTTAGCTATATAAATAATTAACTATGGCACTGTACCTGTCAGAGTCTATAGCTGCTGATTAGAAAATGGACTGTTTTGTCTACATCTGTCTGAAATCTACGACCCCCAGTTTTATAGTTTGAAGATTATTTTGTAATAAAAGCCACTCTAAAATGTGCAGACATAGAAACAGAACTGGGAACAGGAGGAAGAGGGAGTTACAAAAGGTCAGTTACCAGATGTCTACATTTTTCATCATGTACCAAGAAACCCCCTATATGTTGTGCCTGATTAGCAGCTCGCTCAATTATCACTGTGCGACATCAGGGTGCCAATAAATGCCAGGGAGCCATTAAATAAGCCTACAGCTTTCACTTCATTCAACCCTCAAAGTTTGCAATTTGCATTTCTCTGTGGATGTCACCGTGTCTGGGAGTAAGAGAGGAAGCTGACGAACAGAGAGAGAGAGAAGGCAAGCGAGAGATGCTGCAAGAAATGCAGCAGATGAAAATGAGAGTGCAATCAAGTAATATCACAAAAGAGGGACAGAAAAGTAGTAAAAATAACTGAGTGATTTGTGCCGTGACCTAAGTTATTCAGTGAAAGTTATCACTCCTCTCCTCTCCACCATCCCTCCCTTCCAGAAGAGCCGACTAAAGACGATTCCCTCGTCTGAACAAAAGGTCCTTTCTTAATCATCCCAATAATGCTGCCGACAGCCGCCTGATTGACAACGAGACAAATACACAGAACATGAAGCTCATCTCATGTCGGACTATTGTGGAGAGGGGCTTTCATTTATGTACACACATGCTACATTTCCCCAGAGCTGCTTGTCAGTGACTGCGACCGTTTTTGGCATGTTGGAAAGTGGAAAACCCATCGTCAGAAATGTCATCCGACTGAAAGAAGAAAAAAAAAAAAAGAAGTAATTTGTTCCCCTACCTTTCCTCTTCATTTCAAATGTTTTTCAGATGAATAATTTGGTGTCCTTGTGATGATTGCTGAGAAGAATTTTGTGTGATTGATGCTTTCAGATGCAGGGACAAGCTGTCATTTTCTCATAGTCCCACAACACGTCCATATCATGCTGGTACAATAGAAAAATCAGGCCATAAGGAAGTCAAGTGATTATTTTTTACTTTTTTTTTTTTTTTTTTACAAAGAAAAGCCTGCATTGATGAAAAGAGCAAGGATACATTTTTTAAATAAGAAAGTGTTTGAATGCACTGACTGAAAGAGTGATAAAGTGTCATTTCTCATCACTAGAGGCTGCCTGATTATTTTGAAAGGCTGGTAATAATGATAGTTTGGAGAAGGAAAAAAAACTAAAGCTGATGTGAGGGATTCCTACATCACTGTAGCTGAATTAAGCAGCCTGACCTCCTTAAATAATGACCTCATGGGTCATTATTTGACCCATGAGGTCAAATTAAGTGACCTCTAGCAGCAGTACATGAAAGGGCGTGTGAATAACGCGTTGGGTTTTCTTTGGCAAATCCTGAGGAAAAATGTAAATATGGATTTTCTCAGATTTCTAAAAAAGTCTTTGGGGGCTAAATGACATTAGATGTCACATGAAAGTTTAAACATGAAATAGATGAGCTTTTATCTGCTATACTTGAGTACTAAAAGCACTTAATACAACATGCCTCATTCACACCAGCACTTCAGTATTTAACTGAAGGATACTTTGACATGCAGACTGGAGCAGTCCAGGATTGAACCAACAACCTTCTGATTAATAAATGACCTCCTCTACCGTGTGAGCTACACTAACATTATGCACTGAAATGACAGACATGGCACGTGAAGCTACATGTTGGAGCGCTCATTTTGGAAACGCTCACATACGTCGTTTTGGGACATGAAATTAAGTGATGCTGCAGGTATGCAGGGAAACACAATTTAACTGAGCATCTGTGTCACCATTATTTAATAAGAGTAGTTCTATGTTACAGCATGTCTTTAAGTCTTTATGAGCAGATGGGTAATGAGCATATATAATGATAATTATCATTAATTCAGTTCCCTAAAGCTACAGGTAGGAACATCATCAAAACTGTCACTTAAGATTCTGAATTCTGAAAACACGACGTTTTTACACGTGGAAGATGGCAACTAGCACTGCTTCTGCGATAGCGCTGTTCTGATTCACTGATAAGAAAGACAGTAAGAGTTGGGTATGGAAATACTTTGTACTGTATTTAAGGCTAATGACCAAGGGGTGATAATTGATTTGCAAAAGGCAATATGCAAACACCGCTATTGTACTTTTCAGACCAAGGAAGGAAATACTTTTGTGAAGCACATAGAGCATCTAGAGGTGTTCAAAGAACTCAACTTGAATAAGTTTCAGTTCACAGTAACAGCTTTCTTATGTTATCCTGAAATAGACTCAGTTCTGCTGCTCAACCCACAAATGTATTTTCCTTACAAATGTGGCACTATTTAAGGGGAAACAAACAGGCTTTCCAATGGTATACAATAACGTGTTTTACAATGTGTTACAATAAAAATTTCCTTACTTTTTGTGCTAAGTTTATGTTCCATAAGCTCAAATGTTAGCAATGGTTAGCAGTAAATACTTAAGCTAACGTAACCTAACTACCATCAAACCTCCTAGAATAACTTTAGTAAGCTAATTAGCAACTATCCAATTGTTTTCTGTTCTGTAATATTGTGCTTTTATTTACAGAAATGCCATTTTTGTAATGTTATTTTTTAGTAAAGTAGTTTATGTTTAAATAAATGGCATAATCTCTTTTTTTCTTTGCCCTGAGACCTTTAGCCTTTTTCTTTTGATATTGGTACCGACTACTAAATTTGTGAAATCGTAGACATCCCAGGCTACAGGTTAATTGGTACTGGCTGCCCTTTTTCAAGTTTGAGCAGGAATTGCAGCAGAAGGTCGTGAGACTATGTTGCCATGAGACTGGTAGAGGCTGCACCGCCATCGGCCAGTAACACAGCCAATATACAAATATTGTAAAATGTTCTAGCAGCACTGATGGAGGTCGACCAAATTAATGATTTGACCTCTACCTGTAATCACAGAAAGTGATGGGCTCAAGTTGAATGCAGTGGCTAGACAGATAAATAAGCACTTAAGCCTCATGAGCCTGCAAAATTATCTGTAGTACTGCTGCTTATGCAGATCAGCATAGTAGCAGAGCTGCAGTACTTGCAACATTTTCAGGTGTTTTCCATGAATGTTTACTCTATTGGATGTACTTTAACCTTTCATTTTCACTGCATATGCACATTCCCTAAATTGCAAGTCAGATCTTAATTGTAACACTAATTTCATGGTTAAAAAGTAACCTGCGACAATGCATTGAGAATGAAGCTGCAACCTGCAGTGTATTTGCGCATTTAAGGTCTCTGGTGTAAAGGATTAATTAGTAACGTATAAATGTTACTATGTTTCCCTTAAAATGTATTATGGACATGTAATTATACTTTATGACTCATAACATGCTAAATGACTGTGTAGTACATAATGCTTTCTGTGTTAGAGGCTGGGGTAAAATGGAAGTGCAAGAATGAAATCTACAGCATATTAACCATCACGAGGGAAAAGGACCATTAATAGAGGAATTCTCCCAAGGCCATTTTTTGCACAGCATATATAATTGGGTTACTTAGTTACTCCAATCTCATAAGACCAGCCATTTTGTTCAGCTAAGCTTGAGTCATCAGGTTTTCTAAAAGGCGCTCATTTGTCGAGGAAGTAACTGTCCCCACATGTTGTAAGAGTTGAAGTTTGATGTTAAAGAAAGAAGATGGTTGCAGACACCATGAGTGTTGGCAGAACCGTTAAACACGCGATATTAGTATTTTTCTCTCTCTCTTGTTTTTATTGCTACCTCCTACATCTCTCTCTCATACTCTTCGAGTAAAAAGAAAAATGGACCAATGGATTATAATTGTATTGTAGTTTTTTTTTATATCTACAGGACTATCTGAAGTGCTTTGAGTTGGTAACACACTTACACCATGTACCGATCATTACTCCAAGAGACAAAGACACAAAGATAAAGGTTAAAAGTGGAAGTACTGCCTAATATGAGGTTTTAAATGTCACTTTGGATGTCATATTTAAATGTCATGTGAATATCTGTGCGCTAGGAAGGAATTCACGCTATACTTTGGAAAATATATTGTAGCAAACAGTTGTAAGTAATGAAAAAATGACAAGATGACAGCCTCGTCTTGTATAAACATTCCTCTCGTGCTGCTTTCTGCATCTGCCATCAATCTGCCATCAAATTATTCATCTAGAGAATAACTGAAGTTAATAAAAGAAAGGAACAAAAAAACCCTCACCTTTTGTTTTTTAATGTTGTGACACATCCAAACAAGCACCCCCCCCCCCCCCCCTTATTTCCATGAGAATCAGAGGAAAAGGTGTCAGACAGGCCAAAGCGAATGTTACTTTTCATTGCACCATTTTTGATTGCACAAAAATAAATCTGGAAGGGTTTACAGACGAATGCACACGTAAGCATGAAAAACTTAACGTAGACTCGACTTACATACAGTACGCTGATCAATAAAAGCTGTTAAAGTTATTACAGGGGCCTGTGATTTCACCTGATGAAACACGGTACCTTTACTGCTCTGTTTTGGTTGTAAAGAAGAAAAAAGAAAGCAATGGTGATGTATCTCTTATTTGCATTGTAATATGTCATTTATTGCTCTGTAACCATGATGTATGTGTGCCATCTCTGGGAAATAAACCTATCAAAAGTTCTTACTCTGCTCATTTTTCATTTTCAACTACAAGCCTCTGGACAATTTTTGAAAGAAAGGAAAGAAAAAAACTTGACTGGGAACTACCTCGTGAAGGTCGCCGCATTGTTGGAGGGAAACTTCTGCTCCCATAATTCTCCTCAAGACATGCAAATACATCATCTTTTCCAAAACTCCCCACCCATTGCCACAAACTGCAGCAAAAAACAAGCACATAAAAAGGCAAACTGTGTCTTATATTTCACTATTCTGGCAGGGGAAGCTGTTTGGCCAGACATTTGCTCATGAATATTTAGGTGGTGGTGTTTTGAATATGCATTAGGAAGCCGGAGGAGCGCCATCAGCACACAGATTTATGAGCTAGTGTAAGAGATAATGATAAAGGAGGAGGTAACCCGGTTACTGGTATGACGAACAGAATGCACACAGAGAAACGGGGGAGCTGCATGCAGCCATTTTTTGAGGGGAAAAAAACTTAAGAGTTAGTGCAGTAGCTCAATAAATTAATGATTACTTTCATTAATATATGTACTGTGTGTAATTACATTTTAAGGTTACATATTCAAAAAATTAGAGAGGATCTTATTATTAGACTATTTGTATAAATGTCCAATTGACAAACAGGAAAATAAATTCCTGTGACTGATGTTTGTTTCTTCTTGGCCCCTGAGCATCACAATCTATTTTTTTTAAATCTGTGCAATGCTGTAACTGCACATGTGATGCTTCTTCGAAAGTGCCACCTGATAACACCCCACACTGCCCACCCAGTGGCTGCAGAGATATCGCAATCTTGTGCCTCAGGTGCAGAAAGTCCAGGGAAGAAAAAAAAAAGAGAGGAGATGCAAACAGAAGAATTCTGAAACAGCGAGAAATGTTCCCTGCAGAACTGAAGGTGAAGATTGGCATGGACACCATACCAGAACCTGCAGGATGCAGTTTCAGAGTGAAAAGAAAGTCTTCTTGCATGCAGTTATAATTTTCTTTGGGTGGTGAACGCACAGCAGTTAATTGCAGATAGATTCAGTGTAACATCTGAGCACGCTGGGTCATTGTAAAATAAACAGGATGCCAATTTTACAAGCATCTGTATGGCAATTCTTTGGCAACATTTCAAGCAATGTTAACTTAATATTAACTTTCAAAT